>NC_053022.1:272421023-272594687 GCF_003073215.2 Triticum urartu
AATCCACAGCAGTTCTTCTCCTTGAAGCATACGGATCTGCTTCTCTCCACTTCCTCAGCCTTGAGTCTCTCCTGAGCTTCATATCCTCAGCCACAGGATGAGCATCGTTGTGGTCTGGGATCTTGGGCTTGAGTTTTCTGAGTACTTGCTCTTCATCATATTCTTCTGCAGCTTCAGGCACTGGGCCTTGTTCTTCTCAGTTGCAGGTTAAGTTGGGTAACGCCAGGGTTTTCCCAGTCACGACGTTGTAAAACGACGGCCAGTGAATTGTAATACGACTCACTATAGGGCGAATTCGAGCTCGGTACCCGGGGATCCTCTAGAGTCGACCTGCAGGCATGCAAGCTTAGGTGCCTTAGGTGCTGGTGCAGCAACCTCTTCTTCTTCCTCTTCTTCCATGATGGAAGCCTTTCCAAGCACTCTGGCTACGGTCTTCTTGACCCTTTCCTTCCTTTTCTTTCCTTCAGCAGCAACTGGCTCTATGGTTGCAGGCTTTTCAGGAATCTGAGTTGAAACTCTGGCCTTTGGCATAGGCTTCCTGCCTGCCTGCTGGCCTTTTGATCTTTAACCCTGGCTTTGTGCCCTATGCTGGCTCAACTCTCTTGGAAGTTGCTTCCTCTTCTGCCACATAGTCTTCATCCTCAGATTCTGAAGTTCTCTTCTTCCTCTGTCTGGTGGCAGCTTTTGGCAGATTGCTAGGGGTGCTCCTGCTGCCTTCATCAGAAGAACTGGATGGACTAGTGCCCTCACTCATGTGCACTTGCTGTTCTGACACATTCTGGCTGTCACTCTGATCTGACATGATGAACAAGCTATCTGCTGACCCTGTGAATAGTTTATAGATGAGGTAGAATAGATGAGCATCACAAAATGCAGAGATTTTTGCAAAAGAATGATCCAAAAACTTAGTTTTAGTTTCCCACTGAAATCATCTCGGATCTACTGATTTTTAAACTCGGAGATACCGAAGCAGTTTTAGAACCTAAACTAGTGAACTCGGTTGGACCGAGTCACAGTTCGGTGGCACCGAGACTGCTAGGGTTTCACAAAGTTCCAAAATCGGTCACACCGATAAGTAATTCTCGGTCAGACCGGGTCTCACTTGTGCAATGGCATAAGCCAAATCGGTGGGACCGAGTTTTTCAACTCGGTGGGTCCAAGATGGTTTCGGCGGAAACCTAACCCTAAAATTTTCGAATCAAACCTAATCTACGAGCGCATTGACTGGATAGGAGTGTTTCAATCGTGGCAAGAATCATGATGATCACAATGTGCTAGGAATCGGATTGGAGAATAGCACAAAGATCGAGTCCATACCCTAGTTCGGCGGAGACTCGCTACGGCGGCAACGGCGGGGTAGAATTCCGTTGACGGCGATGGAGACCAGCGACTGGAGGCGGCTGGCGGCGAGGAGACGATCCGGAGACCAAGTTGGCAGAGCAGGCTATCGCGCGGGCGAAGGGGTTCGGAGAAATTTCCAAATTTTTGCCCGTGACTATATATAGCCCGACCCTGTCGGTGTGACCGAGTGGAACAGCTCGGTGGCACCGAGATGCAAAACTGTATACAGTTGTTGCAACTCGGTGTGACCGAATGGTTCAAATCGGTTGCACCAAGATCGAAAAACTAGATCAACTTAATGATCTCGGTAGGACCGAAAGTAGGGTATCGGTCAGACCGAGAATCATAAAGAGGTTTTGGAAGTTTAAGTCTATGACGAATCGGGGACTCCGAGCGCTCCTCACACAGAGTGGTTCGAATCTGACTTGATCAAATTTTGTGATGTAGCATGAATAGAGTTTGAGACGAGAAAAGCATAGATAGCTAGAGGAGGTTCTTAGGCATTCTTGTCCATCCACTTGGCAAAAGGAAATAAAACCAAACAATCAAAACAACAAGTGGATGTCCTCGAATGAGTAAAATATGCAACCAGCATGCTCACACAATAAGATGGCAAATGAAATATGTGACAAGGCATGCACAACCAATTCTAGCATCTATCAAGCAATTTGCGATGACAAGGTCATCTATATATGAGTATATTGACTTAGGAGTCAAGTGAGAACACTTGATCATAGGTCATACTCATCGTTTAAGCTCAAGTGGGGTTACCACTTTTACATAAAGCATTGTTGTGTTCACATCTTTAGAGTTGCTTTAGCTCAAGTCTTAGAGTAATGCTCCCCCTAGATGTGATATCCCCCCTTAGAGGGATGAACTAACCTCGGGTTTTGTCGATGATGACTTCATGTAGATGTTGAAGATGTGGATGCTCAACGTTGATGTAGATCACTTGGAGCTATCCATTTGAGTGAATTGCACTTTCAATACCTACATGGGTTAGTCCCACAAGGAACAACCAAGGATATCCATAGACATAGAGTGATGCACACACAAGATGATGTCCATGAAAACTTTTAGGTTACCTTGTCCCTTGTCTTACCAACAAGAGGGTTTGTGACTCCTTGAACTAGTGCAAGATGTGGAAGTTGATTGCACTTGTTCTTGCCAAAATGATAAGAGTGAAGTATGTTGGCGGAGTTACCCTCAAGAACTCTCTAGTTCTTCTTCTTTTGGATCCACACCATCTTGATGGGAATCCTTGGAGTTGTAGTCATACTTGATGAAGTGGAACTTGAAGTAGTCTTGGGAATCCACTTGACTAAGGTCTTAGGAGCTTCTTCAAATGCATCAGTTTCCTCTTGAAGCTTGTCCTTGCCTTTTTGCTTGTGGTCTTGTGGTGGAAGATCATCTTGAGCTTGTGTCCCCTTGAAAGAAGTATCATACTTCTCTTGTTGAGGAACAAACTTTGTCTTGGGTTATTGATCTTCTTCCCACTCAACTCCATTGGCATTGAACTTTCGTTCAAAACCAACACCTTGATTCTTCCGGTGCATTCCTTGCTTGCGCACAATTTCCTCGAATTGCTTACTCCCGGCAAGGCTTTTGTACACTCCTTTCTCTATAATTCCCTTCAATAAGCTATTTTCTTGCTCAAGTGTAACTTGTCTAAGAGAATCATTAGTGTAATCAATAGAACTACTAGAAGCAACAATATTGGATTCAGCATGATCATTGTTACTGCTAGAGGAAGAATTTTTCTTGTTCTTGTTACTAGACTTGACTTGAGGCATGTAAGTGGATAAGAGTAAACGCTTGGCAATGTAAGAAGAACTTTTCTTGCGGAGATCATCATTGATTCCTTTTAAGAACTCATGCTCTTGCTCAAGATTGAGCTTTTCAAAGCGTAATTTCTCATGAGCTCTTAAAAGTTCTCGATGATCTTCGAAGATAGTTTCATGAGCTAACTTAAGAGTGTTTAGTTCTTTAGTTAGAGCCTGAATCTTCTCCTTATCATTTTCATTCGTTTTATCTTGATTAGGATGATTAATTGAAGTTTCATCATAGTATTCATCACTAGAGTTGTCAACAAGCAAATCATCACCTAACAAGTCATCTTCATCACTACTGAAATCAACATACTCGGGGTGTGTTACCTTAGGACCTTTGGCCATGAAGCATCTTCCAATTCCTTCATTTGGTGAGTCAAATATGTCGTAGGAGTTGGTTGACACAAGTGCTAGACCGGCAACACCTTCATCTTGAGTATCTTCGGAGTCGGAGTGATAACTTCTCTCGGAGTGGCTGTCGGAGTCGGAGTCGGATACCCATTCACCAACATGAGCTTGATGTCTTCGTTTTGTGTAGCTCCTTGATGATTTTTCCTTCCTTTCCGAATCCTTGCTTCTCCGTGAGTATCTTCATTCGTAACGATCATCTCTACTCCTTCTCTCTCTTGGTGGTGATTCTTTGCTTCTGCTTTCTGGAGAATCTTCTCTTCTCTTGTAGGGAGCCGTACACTCACTGGAATAGTGTCCGGGTCTTCCACAACTGTAGCAGTTTCGCTCTCGACTAGAAGATCTTTTGTCATTGTAGGACCTTGACTTGAAGCTTCTATCTTTGCTTCTACTCTTGTAGAACTTGTTGAAGTTCTTCACCATTAAGCTCAATTCTTCATTGAAGTCTTGTTTCTCACTTGATGATGTAGGGGCTTCACATGAGGCTTTGTAGGCACCACTTGATTTGTTGTGAAGTTCCTTTTTATCCTTAAGTGACATCTCATGAGCAACAATTCTTCCAATCACCTCCGTTGGCTTGAGATCTTTGTAATTGGGCATCATTTGGATCAATGTGCACATGGTATCATATTTTCCATCCAAGGCTCTTAGAATCTTCTTGATGATGAATCTATCGGTCATCTCTTCGCTTCCTAAGCCGGCAATCTCATTTGTGATGAGAGCAAGCCTAGAGTACATTTCAGCGACACCTTCACCATCCTTCATTTTGAACTTGTCAAGTTGACTTTGAAGCACATCCAACTTGGATTCCTTGACGGAGTCGGTACCTTCGTGCATATCAATCAAAGTGTCCCAAATTTCCTTTCCATTCTCAAGACGGCTGATTTTGTTGAATTCTTCGGGGCACAATCCGTTGAAGAGAATATCACAAGCTTGAGCATTGTATTGCAACATCTTCAAATCATCCGCGGTAGCTTCACGGTTTGGTTCTTTCCCATCAAAGAAGTCACCTTGCAAACCAACACACACAATAGCCCAAACATCGGGGTTATGTCCAAGAATATGCATTTTCATTTTATGCTTCCAACTAGCAAAATTAGTACCATCAAAGTAAGGACCTCTACGGTGATAATTTCCCTCGCTAGACGCCATACTCTCCTAGGTTGTGAAACCAAGGCTATGACCACCAAAAGCTATGGAGATCAAAGCAAATGGAGACCAAAGCTCTGATACCACTTGTAGGATCGAAAGTATGTCTAGAGGGGGGGTGATTAGACTACTTGACCAAATAAAAACTTAACCTTTTCCCAATTTTAGTTCTTGGCAGATTTTAGCTATTGTAGGACAAGCCAAGCAATCATCACACAATTCAAGCAAGCATGCAAAGAGTATATTGGCAGCGGAAAGTAAAGCATGCAACTTGCAAGAATGTAAAGGGAAGGGTTTGGAGAATTCAAACGCAATTGGAGACACGGATGTTTTTCCCGTGGTTCGGATAGGTGGTGCTATCCTACATCCACGTTGATGGAGACTTCAACCCACGAAGGGTAACGGTTGCGCGAGTCCACGGAGGGCTCCACCCACAAAGGGTAACGGTTGCGCGAGTCCACGGAGGGCTCCACCCACGAAGGGTCCACGAAGAAGCAACCACCCACAAAGGGTCCACGAAGAAGCAACCTTGTCTATCCCACCATGGCCATCGCCCACGAAGGACTTGCCTCACTAGCGGTAGATCTTCACGAAGTAGGCGATCTCCTTGCCCTTACAAATTCCTTGGTTCAACTCCACAATCTTGTCGGAGGATCCCAAGTGACACCTAGCCAATCTAGGAGACACCACTCTCCAAGAAGTAACAAATGGTGTGTAGGTAATGAACTCCTTGCTCTCGTGCTTCAAGTGATAGTCTCCCCAACACTCAACTCTCTCTCATAGGATTTGGATTTTGTGGAAAGAAGATTTGAGTGGAAAGCAACTTGGGGAAGGCTAGAGATCAAGATTCATATGATAGGAATGGAATATCTCGGTCTCAACACATGAGTAGGTGGTTCTCTCTCAGAACATATGAGTTGGAATTGTGTATGTGTTTTGATGGCTCTCTCCACGAATGAAGAGGAGGTGGAGGGGTATATATAGCCTCCACACAAAATCCAACCGTTACACACAGTTTTCCAATCTCGGTGGGACCGAATCAACAAACTCGGTCGGACCGAAAAGGTAAACCTAGTGACCGTTAGAGATTTTCGGTGGGACTGACATGCAACTCGGTAGGACCGATATGGTTAGGGTTTGGGCATAACGTAATCTCGGTGAGACTGATTACACAAACTCAGTGGGACCAATTTTGGTAATAAGCTCACCAGAGAGTTGGTCAGGTAAACTCGGTGGGACCAATTTGCTCTTTCGGTGAGACCGAAAAGTTACAAAAAGGAAACACTGAATTTACATTGCAATCTCGGTGGGACCGATTCGCTCTTTCGGTGAGACCGAAAAGTTACGAAAGGGAAACAGAGAGTTTGCAATCCCATCTCGGTGAGACCGAGATCCCTATCGGTAGAACCGAATTGCTAGGGTTTGGCAGTGGCTTATGACAAATGAAACTCGGTGGCGCCGGATAGAAAGAATCGGTAGGACCAAGTTTGGCTTAGGGTTTAGGTCATATGTGGATATGGGAAAGTAGTTGAGGGTTTTGGAGCATATAACTAAGCACATGAAGCAAGAGGCTCATTAAGCAACACCTCATCCCTCCTTGATAGTATTGGCTTTTCCTAAAGACTCAATGTGATCTTGGATCACTAAAATGTAAAATGAAGAGTCTTGAGCTTTTGAGCTTGAGCCAATCCTTTGTCCTTAGCATTTTGAGGGTTCCACTTTCACATCCATGCCATGCCAATCATTGAGCTTTCCTGAAATAATCATCTTGGAATAACATTAGCTCAATGAGCTATACGTTGTTATGAATTACCAAAACCACCTAGGGATAGTTGCACTTTCACACCTGACTCGCGTCCTTATGGATGGAGGTAGCAGTCTCAATCTGCTCTATCAGGATACAACGCGAAAAATGGGCATTAACCCATCACGGATCAAGCCCACCAGGACTACCTTCAAAGGAGTCATACCAGGTGTAGAGGCCCGCTATACGGGCTCATCACACTAGAAGTTGTCTTCGGATCTGCAGACAACTTCCGAAGCGAGGAGTTAATCTTCGACATCGTCCCCTTCCGCAGCGGCTATCACGCACTGCTCGGACGAACCGCATTTGCTCGATTCAACGCAGTACCACACTATGCTTATCTCAAGATCAAGATGCCCGGTCCATGCAGCGTCATAACGGTCAACCGAAATACGGAACCCTCCCTTCGTACAGAAGAGCACACAGCTGCCTTAGCAGCAGAAGCACAGAGCGGCCTTCTCAAGTAGAACCTTAATTCGGTTACCGAGCCCACGGACACCGTTAAGAGGGTCCGAACTACTATGCAGTAGGAGAGCTCGGCTCGTCAGGAGCTCGACTAGCAATACGGCCTCCGTCTCAGTCCCGATCAAGTGGTGGCATTCGTGCCGCGTGTAAGTAACTACGCACTAAAAATCCCATGGGCATCGACGGAGGCATAGCTAGCTTGTGGTCCATAGTACGGCTCAACCGACATCGGTTACACACATACTTTCACTTTTACTTGTTTTCTTTTCAGGTCTCAATCCCACATGCCCCATCTGATGGTCTGGTCCTCGGTCCTCTTGAAGGATAAACACACCAAGACGGCGAGAAAGGCAGACATACGGGGACTTTTTAGGTGATTCCATTAACGATAACCCTACCTTTTTTCAGGACCCGCATGAAGCTCTCCCTTGGTTTCGGCATAGCCTGTTGCTTATCGCACTACCTATATCAATGTGCCTTGACATACTAATTAAATTACAATAAGAACAGTTTGTGGCTGGAGCTTTAGGACCCTGGCTTTTTACCTTTGTACCTTTTCTATTTTCTTTCTCTTTTTAGCTCCCCTGTGGATAACCCTATCAGGTAGCACACGTACACTTTGGTACGTTTGATGTTTGCCAGGGGCTTCATAGCACCCCACGTTACGGCAACAAAAGTCCGAACACTTTTTATAAGTATAGTTCGGCACCCCGAATTTAGCATTATATGCATTGGCTCCGAATCATGTCTTTGGTCAATAGTTGGGTTGCCCGGCTCCTATGCTTGCTACCTTACGTTCCGCTATATCGGCTAAGGTAGTAAAGGGAGAACTACTACGATTGTGCCTTGGTTAATCCAAAGGAGCACCTCAGTAGAGAAAGCCGAAAACTGACAGTCATGATGCGGCGAGAGCCGGTCAGCTGTTCGGAGGATACAAATCGTTGGAGATTTCTTCCGCATTACGGGAAGGATCGGTACTTCCCGATCAGACGCTTATAGCACTCTAGTTCGGATACTAGGGGTTGCGCCCATGTTTTTATTGTAAAACTCCTATGGCTAAGTGAGGGCGTTCAAGCCGCATAGTCTGGTTGCCTAGTTCGTTGCACTAAACAACTCCTTCAAGGACCATATAATTGGATCAAGATTGTTTAGATTCCATCCCGAACACCCCCGTACTACCTACGTGGGTGCAGAAGCCGGCGACTGGCCAACCCTCAGATTTCATACAACACGGCCGCACAGGAGGAAAAAATTAAAACATAACAAGCATTATATTACACAACATCGTTGATTCATGTTACAGGATAGGATAATACAAATATTGTCATGGGAATATAACATCCTTCGCACGTTGCTCCGCCACAAGGTGGGATCCCTCTAGGACACCATCAAAATATAACTCGGGACGGCGGTGCTCCTTGCCCTTAGACGGCCCCTCGGTCATCAGCTTCTTGGCATCCATCTTCGCCCAGTGCATCTTGACACGGTCAAAGGCCATCCGGGCACCTTCAATACAGACCGATCGCTTTATAACCTCAAGCCGTGGGCAGGCACTAACAAGCCACTTCACAAGTCCGAAGTAGCTGCTGGGTATCGGCACGGCAGGCCATAGTCGGACTATCAGGTCCTTCATGGCTAGCTCGGCCGCCTTGTGCAGCTCGACCAGTTGTTTCAGCTGGTCGCTGAAAGGCACCGGATGTTCTGGTCCAAGATATTGAGACCAGAACAGTTTCTCCGTAGAACTCCCTTCTTCGACTCGATAGAACTCAGCAGCATCTGATACGTTGCGCGGCAAATCCGTAAACGCCCCTGGAGAGCTCCAAATTTGGGTAAGTAAAAGGAACGTTTCCTTCATAGACTTGATTTGTAGAATGAAAGCCTTACCCGCCGCGATCTTCTTGGCTGCCTGGATTTCCTGAAGAGCGCTCTGGGCCTCGGCCCGAGCCTCTTGTTCGCTTCGGCGGGCCTACGCAAGTTCGAACGCTTGCGTCTTAGAATCACGCTCCAAGGACTCGTACTTCTTGACGGCATCCTGGAGCTCTTGCTAGACCTCGCTGACCCGGGCCTCGTGTTTCTTGCGCGCGGCGTGCTCCTTGGCCACTTTGTCCTTGGCCTCGGCTAACGCCTTCTTAAGGGCCGCCACCTCGGTCGTGGCCCCTAATAAAATTAGACACTTTAGTCAGCACGAAACATTCATCTTTCCTAAATACACACGCAGGTCACTACATACCTTGGTTGTGCTCTAGCTGATTCTTCATGAGGCCGAGCTCTTCTTCAGCCCGCTCCAGGCTCTGCTTCAGGCCGGAGACTTCCACAGTATGAGCGACAGCAGCCAGCAGTGATGCCTGCTTATTCACATAGACATCTTATGTTAGACTCCTGTGAAAATTATTTTTGATCCTCTATTCAGCCTTTTCTCTCCGAACACCAAACGGAGCATCAAGGGCTAATGTCTACACTGTGATATCATTTCTACAATTACATTACTTACCTCAAAGCCTGTTAAAAGGCTAGCGCAGGCTTCGGTCAGTCCACTTTTGGCGGACAGAACCTTCTCGATTACCGTGCCCATAAGGACCAGGTGCTCACCCACAATGGAAGTGCCTCGCAGCGCTTCCAGCGGATTATCCTATGCCCCGGGATGGACAGGGGTCACCGGCGGAATACGCATACCCCCTTCTTTCAAAGGAGGTTGCGTGCCGGATTCGGGAGCCGCATCGGTGTCTGGAATTGAGTCCAGCTGAGAGCTGGACTGAACACGGCCCTCCTTACCACCAGTCTCCATGGGAATCGGCTCCCGCTAGTGTCTGGAGACGGAGGCATCGCCTTCTGGCGCCCCCCGAGCCTCTCCCCGGCCCAGGAAAGTCCTTCGGGACAACACCTCCGCGTCGTCCTTGGCCTTGGGGGAGTGAGCAGGCGGCGGTGACACGCTAGCCATCTCCTTTGAATCTAGCGAACCCTCTGTCGAGGATCGTAGGGAGCTGTCGCGGGCTGGACTGTGATGGCATAATTTAAATATATTAATATTACAAAATGGAAAGGCCAGGCATTTGGGCGTCCATAAGGTTTTTTGTACTTACGAGGCGGCCTGAGGCTTGGTCCGGGGCATTCGCTCCGGACTACTATCGACATCCCAGGCGGAGTTATCCGCAAGGGAGCCCTTCTCCCTCTTAGGCACCTTTGCCTCCAAATTGGGGGAGGCCCCCCTTTTCTTCCCCCCCTCGCTCTCTTCCTCCTCCTTGTCGCCGTCTTCGGCGGTCGAAGAGTTAGCCCCATCTTCGGACGTCACGTCCGAAGCGCCTTTTCGGCGAAGGCCACTCCGAACCCCCTTGGCCGTTTTCGTGGCCTTCTTCTCTGGCACATCATAAGGCGCTGGAAACAACATCTTCGTTAGAAACGGGGTTTCTTGGTCTTCAGGCAGCGGAGCTGGACAATTAATCTGCCCCGCTATGTCGATCTAGGCCTAAAAAATTGATAGGAAGGCTTAGACTCCCTGTCAAAATATGCGAGTAAAGGCTACACCTTGAAAACATGAAAGAACTTACCGAATTAGCCTGGCATTTTAAGCTGAGCCCGCGATCCTCAGTCGTAGGCGGTGGTGTCTCGCCGGCCTTGAAGAGCACTTTCCAAATGTCTTCGTGCGTCGTGCCGAAGAGCTCTAGCAGCGTCTGGTGCTTGGCCGGATCGAACTCCAACAAATAGCAAGTCCGGGGTTGGCACGGAAGGATCCGGCGAATGAGCATAACTTGGATCACATTGACAAGTTTGATTCTCTTGGTTATCATGTTCTGGATGCACGTCTGGAGCCCAGTTAGCTCATTCGAAGAACCCCAGGTTAGGCCCTTCTCTTGCCAGGAGGTGAGCCGCAGCGGAGCTCCGGATCGAAATTCGGGGGCAGCCGCCCAGTTGGTGTCGCATGGCTCGGTGACATAGAACGACCCCAACTGCCACCCCTTCACCGTCTCCACAAAGGAGCCTTCGGGCCATGTGACATTGGGCATCTTGCCCACCATGGCGCCTCCGCACTCTGCTTGTTGGCCTCTCACCACCTTCGGCTTTACAATGAAGGTCTTCAGCCATAGGCCGAAGTGAGGTGGGATACGAAGAAAGGCCTCACAAACGACTATAAATGCCGATATGTTGAGGATAAAGTTGGGGGCTAGATCATGGAAGTCCAGCTCGTAGTAAAACATTAGTTCGCGGACAAACAGGTGGAAAGGGAATCCCAGCCCGCGGACAAAATTTGTGAGAAACACAACCCTCTCATGGGGCTCTGGGGTAGGGACGATCTGTCCCTCGGCCGGGAGACGATGAACGATCTCCTTGGCCAGGTATCCGGCCTCTCAGAGCTCCTTGATGTCTTTCTTCTTAACAGAGGAGGCCATCCACTTGCCACCAGCTCCGAATCCATACATGGTTGGAGTGCTTTCTCCGACGGGGAAGCTGGAGCTTGGGCGCTGGAGCTCGAGAATGGATGGGCAGAGGAAGGAGAACGCAGGGGTGAGTGAGTACGAATCCTTATCCCCTTATAAAGGCCGCGAATGTCAAACACCTTCCTACTCGCCTTAAAACTCGCCTATTCCCAAGGGCTGTGTAAACGGCACAGTTGGGTTACCCACACCCATATTGATGAGAATCCCGTAATAAGGGGACACGATCTCTGCTTTGACAGGACGTGCCAATGGCAACCGCGTCTCGAAACGTGGAGTGGCAGAGAAAAAACGGTTCAAAATTATGACCGAACAGATGTGATGTCATGTTACAGAAAGTTGTCAGCAGATTGGACTCGTGTAAAGTTATATTATCTCTGTGGTTGTGTGTGGTGTGTGTTACAGGTCCGGATACGTTGATACGTCCGAAGACTATTTTGGAATTCGGAAGGAGGAACCCGCCTTGCAATGCCGAAGACAGGCCTACACGCCGGATACCTTGTCATTGAAGCCAGATTCAGGGCCTACCGAGGGAGTCCTGGACTAAGGGGTCCTCGGGCGTCCAGCCTGTTAGCCATGGGCCGGACTGATGGGCTGTGAAGATACGAAGACCGGAGACCGCACCCGTGTACGGATGGGACTCTCCTTGGCGTGGAAGGCAAGCTTGGCGACTAAATATGTAGATTCCTTTCTTTGTAACCGACCTTGTGTAACCCTAGATCCTCCCGGTGTCTATATAAACCGAAGGACTTAGTCCGGAGAGAGAGACATTATCATAACCATACAAGCTAGGCCTCTAGGGTTTAGCCATTACGATCTCGTGGTAGATCAACTCTTGTAATACTCATATTCATCAAGATCAATCAAGCAGGACGTAGGGTATTACCTCCATAGAGAGGGCCCGAACCTGGGTAAAACATTGTGTCCCCTGTCTCCTGTTACCATCGACCTTAGATGCACAGTTCGGGACCCCCCTACCCGAGATCTGCCGGTTTTGACACCGACACCGCGTGTGTTTGAAATCTGACCGTTGGACATGTGTCAGTTCCTTAGTGACCCAGGGTCATTTCAGACAAATCAGGTCGGGTTGCCTCCTGGCTAATAGCTCACCCCCTACACCATAAATTGGTGGCTGCTCAGAGTTAGTGCACGGCTTTTGTCGTTTGAGAGCAACCCACGTCCGAAGCATTTGAGAGAGAAATCCTTGCGAGGACAAAGCCCTAAACACCCAGAGCCAAAAGAGTGTTAGGCAACACTGAAGTCTTTCTGTCTGCGTGACCTGAAGACTTGTTACACTTGAGGACTGTGAATCCTCCAGCCAGTTAGGCCTCGTGTTCTGAGCATCCAAGAGTCATTGGGGATTGCCGGTGAACGAAGTCAATGAAGGTTTGGAAGTCTCCCTTGAAGACTTACCAGAGTGATTAGGCAAGGAATGTGTGTCCTTATCTCAAGGGGAATAAGGTGAAGACACGACCTTCTGAGTTGAATCTCAGCCTCCCTAACCAGACGTACGGTTGTCACAACAACTGGAACTGGTCCAACAAATCCTTGTCCTCACCAAGCAACTGGTTCTATCCTTTACCTCTCTTTACTTATAGTTTGTCTTCATGAAGTCATTGCCTGCTTGCATGATCTGGTTGACTTCATTGTGTGAAGACTGTTGTAGTTTGGCTTCATACTATCTTCCATCCTGATCCATACTACCAAGCTATTGATAGTCTTCGTGCTTTCACTTCATTTCTTACTTGACTATGGCTTCTCTAGTGTAGTCTACCTTCCGCTACATATCAATAGGTTCATTTCTACTGTCTGTCTTCAAAGACCCCGTGCTTTGAAGACTTCCATAAAAATCGCCTATTCACCCCCCTTCTAGTCGATAACTAGCACTTTCAGAAGTGTGCAGAGGTGATCTTATAAACCTTGGAATCACTTCCAACACACATCGTCACCTCGCCCTTAACTAGTCTCTGTTCAATTTGCAACTCATGTTTTGAGACACAAATCTTTGCAACGGAACCGGTATCAAATACCGAGGGGCTACTATGAACACTAGTAAAGTACACATCAATAACATGTATATCAAATATACCTTTGTTCACTTTTCCATCCTTCTTATCCGCCAAGTATTTGGGGAAGTTCCGCTTCTAGTGACCATTTCCTTTGCAGTAGAAGCACTCAGTTTCAGGCTTGGGTCTAGCTTTCGGCTTCTTCACGGGAGTGACAACCTGTTTGTCATTCTTGAATTTCCCTTTCTTTCCCTTGCCTTTTTTCTCGAAACTAGTGGTCTTGTTAACCATCAACACTTGATGCTATTTCTTGATTTCTACCTTCGCTGATTTCAGCACCGCGAAGAGCTTGGGAATCATTTTCATCATCCCTCACAT
This sequence comes from Triticum urartu, assembly GCF_003073215.2. Taxonomy (NCBI): domain Eukaryota; kingdom Viridiplantae; phylum Streptophyta; class Magnoliopsida; order Poales; family Poaceae; genus Triticum; species Triticum urartu. Next base: position 272,434,834 of record NC_053022.1, read on the forward strand.
ATTATAGTTCATCACGAAGTTCTAGTAACTTGGTGATAGTGACTAGAGAACTCTGTCAATAACTATCTTATCTGGAAGATTAACTCCCACTTGATTCAAGCGATTGTAGTACCCACACATTTTGAGCACATGCTCACTAGCTGAGCTATTCTCCTCCATCTTCTAGGCAAAGTACTTGTCAGAGCTCTCATACCTCTTAGCACGAGCATGAGTCTGAAATATCATTTTTAGCTCTTGGAACATCTCATATGCTCCATGGCGTTCAAAACATTTTTGAAGTCCCGGTTCTAAGCCATAAATCATGGTGCACTAAACTATCAAGTTGTCATCATACCGAGCTTGTCAAACGTTCAAAACGTCTGCATCTGCTCCTGCAATAGGTCTGTCACCTAGTAGTGCATCAAGGACATAATTCTTCTGTGCAGCAATGAGGATAATCCTTAGATCACGGACTCAGTCCGCATCATTGCTACTATCATCTTTCAACTTATGTTTCTGTAGGAACATATCAAAAATAAAACAGGGGAGCTATACATGAGCTATTGATCTACAACATAGATATGCAAATATTATCAGGACTAAGTTCATGATAAATTAAGTTCAATTAATCATATTACTTAAGAACTCCCACTTAAATAGACATCCCTCTAGTCCTCTAAATGATCACGTGATCCATATCAACTAAAACATGTCCGATCATCACGTGAGATGGAGTAGTTTTCAATGGTGAACATCTCTATGTTGATCATATTTACTATATGATTCACGTTCGACCTTTCGGTCTCCAGTGTTCCGAGGCCATGTGTGTACATGCTAGGCTCGTCAAGTTTAACCTGAGTATTCCGCATGTGCAAAACTATCTTGCAGCCGTTGTATGTGAACATAGAGCTTATCACACCTGATCATCACCTGGTGTCTCGGCACGACGAACTGTCGCAACGGTGCATACTCAGGGAGAACACTTATACCTTGAAATTTTAGTGAGGGATCATCTTATAATGCAACCGCCGTACTAATCAAAATAAGATGCATAAAAGATAAACATCACATGCAATCAAAATATGTGACATGATATGGCCACCATCATCTTGTGCCTTTGATCTCCATCTCCAAAGCACCGGCATGATCTCCATCATCACCGGCTTGACACCTTGATCTCCATCGTAGCGTCGTTGTCGTCTCGCCAACTATTGCTTCTACAACTATCGCTAACGCATAGTGATAAACTAAAGCAATTACATGGCGTTTGCGTTTCATACAATAAAGCGACAACCATAAGGCTCCTGCCAATTGCCGATAACTTTTACAAAACATGATCATCTCATACAATAACGTATATCACACAATGTCTTGACCACATCACATCACAACATGCCCTTCAAAAACAAGTTAGATGTCCTCTACTTTGTTGTTGCAAGTTTTACGTGGCTGCTACGGGCTTGTAGCAAGAACCGTTCTTACCTACGCATCAAAACCACAACGGTGATTTATCAAGTTTGTTGTTTTAACCTTCAACAAGGACCAGCCGTAGTAAAATTCGATTCAACTAAAGTTGGAGAAATAGACACCCGCTAGCCACCTTTATGCAAAACTAGTTGCATGTTTGTCGGTCGAACCGGTCTCATGACCGTGGTCATGTATGGTTGGTCCGGGCCGCTTCATCCAACAGTGCCGCCGAATCAAAATAAGACATTGATTGTAAGTAGCATGATGTTCACCACCCACAACTCTTTGTGTTCTACTCGTGCATATCATCTACTCATAGATCTGGCTCGGATGCCACTGTTGGGGAACGTAGCGTGCAATTTCAGAAAAATTCTTACGCTCATGCAAGATCTATCTAGGAGATGCATAGCAACGAGAGGGGGAAAGTGAGTCCACGTACCCTCGTAGACCGAAAGCATAGTTCATACTTTAAGAAATGACATCTTTGGTTTCTTGCCAAACCATAGTTCATACGGTGTCGTCTCAACGGATTTAGACGGTGCCCTATTTAATGTGAATGAAGCTGTCTCTAATGCATAACCCCAAAACGATAGTGGTAAATCGGAAAGAGACATCATAGATCACACCATATCTAATAAAGTACAGTTACGACGTTCGGACGCACCATTACGTTGTGGTGTTCTAGGTGTCATGAGTTGTGAAACTATTCCACATTGTTTTAAATGAAGGCCAAACTCGTAACTCAAATATTCGCCTCCACGATCAGATCTTAGAAACTTTATTTTCTTGTTACGATGATCCTCCACTTCACTCTGAAATTCTTTGAACTTTTCAAATGTTTCAGACTCGTATTTCATTAAGTAGATATATCCATATTTGCTCAAATCATCTCTGAAGGTCAGAAAATAACAATACCCGCTGCGAGCCTCAACACTCATCAAACCACATAAATCGGTATGTATTATTTCCAATAAGTTAGTGGCTCGCTCCATTGTTCTAGAGAACGGAGTTTTAGTAATCTTGCCCATGAGGCATGGTTTGCAAGCATCAAATGATTCATAATCAAGTGATTCCAAAAGTCCATCCGCATGGAGTTTATTCATGTGCTTTTCACCAATATGATCTAAACAACAGTGGCACAAATATGTTGCACTATCATTATCAACTTTGCATATTTTGCCATCAATATTATGAATATGTGTATCACTACGATCGAGATTCAATAAACCATTTATATTGAGTGTATGACCATAGAAGGTTTTATTCATGTAAACAGAACGACAATTATTCTCTGACTTACATGAATAACCGTATCGCAATAAACATGATCCAATCATATTCATGCTCAACGCAAACACCAAATAATATTTATTTAGGTCCAACATGTAACGCCCCAGATACGACTTTCCAAATTTGTATCCAACTCTTGCCGTTTCCGGCATTAAGTTATATTTATTCCTCGGGTTCGGGTCTTTGTCTCCGTGTGTTGTTTTCGTTTTCTTGCATCTCATATCATGTCATCATGTGCATTGCATTTGCATACGTGTTCATCTCATGCATTCGAGCATTTTCCCCGTTGTCCGTTTTGCATTCCGGCGCTTCGTTCTCCTCCTCGTGTGTGGGGATTAAACATTTCCGGATTGGACCGAGACTTGTCATGCGGCCTTGGTTTACTACCGGTAGACCGCCTGTCAAGTTTCGTATCAATTGGACTTCGTTTGATACTCCAACGGTTAACCGAGGGACTAAAAAGGCCTCGTGTGTGTTGTAGCCCAACATCCCCCAAATTTGGCCCAAAACCCACCAAACTCTGCTCCATGTCCTAGAGCGTTCGATCACGATCGCGTGGGCGAGAACCGCACCTCATTTGGACTCTCCTAGCTGCCTCTATGTCTATAAATACCCCCTCCATTCGGATCTCTTCTTGCCCCGTCCGAAACCCTAGTTAAAAAAAAACAGATCAACCCCCGCCACCGACGGACGTGTCCGGATCGGACCGGACAGCGTCCGCCGCCGCCCCTTGTCCACTCAGGCGCCGCCACGTGGGCCGCGCCCACATCCCCGCTGCCGGCCCGGGAGGCCCAGGAGGGGCCCCCGCGAGCCCGATCCGCCGCCGCCCTTCGTCCCGCGCCCCGCCGCCGTCCTCTTCCCGGCCGGCCGCCGCCGCCGCCGCGGGCACCATCGCCGCCCCAGCCGGAGGTCGCCGCCGCCCGTGAAGACCGGCGCCGCCACGCTCGGCCCCGCCTCGGGCGCCGCCGCCGTCGCCGCCCCGGTCCGGCCGGCCCCCTCCTCCTCCGCGGCGCCTCCTCCTCTCCGGCGAGAATCCGGCGAGATCCCGACCATCCTCGGTTCGCGCGCCCGTGAACAGTGCAGAAACCCTAGATCTAGGTTGACTTCCCTCTTCTCCCCCTTAATTTTTATGCAATCTTTGCCTGCCCGTAACTTTGCATCCGTAGCTCCGATTTGGACATATCATATATCAAAATCTTCGTCTCGATGAGTACATCATTTCATTACATTGCATCATTTTCATTTGAGTTCATATTGATGCCCAAAATCCTGTTAGAAGGAGGCTTCGTGAGTTAATTGTCAGATCTGCTAGTTCAACTTAGACTTTTGTCATTTTTGCCATGATTAATGTGTGCATGCTATGCCTGTGAGTCCTTCATATGTTTTGTTAAGCATTTTGTCTTCTTTCCAGAGGTGCAACCCATACATTTTTAGGATGTGTGTGGTGACTTGTGCAAGCTCGCAAAGAGAGGCACCCGGGAAATCTGTTTTCAGGGACTTAGTTGTTTTCACTAAGTCTGGGATATTTTAGTTCATGATGCCATATGTTCAGCTTGTTTCCTAGTGATCCGTGCCTCTTTTGAGGATGATCAATAAAGGAGTTTTGTTAATCATGTTATGCTCTATCCATCCATGTCTTTGTTTGCAATTATGGAGCACCATAGCTTGAGTCAATCGAGCTCTACTTTTGCTTCGTGGTGAATCTGGGCAGATCGTCAACTCGTTTGCGATTTTGCCGGCGTTGTTGTAGTTGATCCGTATGCTATGCCATTGTTCTTGCCATGTCTAGCTTGTATTTTGTGCCTTCTTAATGTCTGTATGCTTGCCTTGCCATGACTTGCACCGTGGTGAGTGCATCGAGCTCGTTTACATGCCTTCGTGAGTTATATTTCAGCATGTCTCAGTTTTCACTAAGTCTGAAAACTGATTGTGTTTTAGCTATGTTCGTGTGCCCGTTAATATATTTTGTGATCCCTTTTGGCCCCAGGTCACTTTGGGACTTTTGTTAAGCTTTGTTGAGTAGCTCCATGCCATGTTCTTACTTGTCTTAATCAGGTCATGTATCATGTTGTTTTGCTGCTCCGAAGAGGGCTTCGTGATCTGAAATTTCAGACTAGTGTTAATTTCACTAAGTCTGGAATCTGTTTTGCATTTGCGTTTTTGCCATGCTTGTTTGAACCTCTTAATGGATGAATTGGCCGTGGCTCAGTGCTAGTCTTTTGTTAAGCATCTTGTGTGCATCCCTGCCATGTATTTTGTTGTCATGTTTGGTGGCTGTAGCATGTTCATTTCGTTTGCATTTAGATGGCCTACTTGCTGTTAATCGCAGACCCAGGTGTCATTCTTGTTAAAACAAGTCTTGCCATTTCCAAACCGTAACCGATCCAATGATCTTATATCGTTTTCAGCGATTTCATCCCCTCTTCCAGGGGCACCCTTGGAATCCAAGTGAGGCCAGGTCATGCATTTCCTGTTATATCTTGCATTTGCATCCCGCATCGCATCCCGCATAACATATCATCATTTCATCATTGGCTTGGTCCTTGCACGTGGGTTGATTGTATCCTGTTGCTTGTTTGTCTTTTGGGTAGCCGGAGGACGAGTTCGCTACCGAGGAGCCCCGTTGAGTTTGCTTGTGAGGATCCAGTCAAACTCTGACAAATGTGCAGGCAAGATGATCATACCCTCGAAATCACTACTATCTTTGCTATGCTAGTTTGCTCGCTCTTGCTATGTCAATGCTACGATGCCTACCTTTTGCTTGTCAGCCTCCCAATTGCCATGTTGAACCTCTAACCCACCTTGTCCTAGCAAACTGTTGATTGGCTATGTTACTGCTTTGCTCAGCCCTTCTTATATCGTTGCTAGTTGCAGGTGAAGATTGGAGTCGTTCCTTGTGGGAACATCATTTATTTACTTGTTGGGATATCATTATATTGCTATGTTATCTTAATGCATCTATATACTTGGTAAAGGGGTGGAAGGCTCGGCCTCTCGCCTAGTGTTTTGTTCCACTCTTGCCGCCCTAGTTTCCGTCATATCGGTGTTATGTTCCCGGATTTTTGCGTTCCTTACACGGTTGGGTTATAATGGGAACCCCTTGATATTTCGCCTTGATTAAAGCTTTTCCAGCAATGCCCAACCTTGGTTTTTTACCATTTGCCACCTAGCCTTTTCTTTCCCTTGGGTTCTGCAGACTCAAGGGTCATCTTATTTTAACCCCCCCCCCCGGGCCAATGCTCCTCTGAGTGTTGGTCCGACCGTGTAGACTGCGGGGCCACCTCGGGCCAACTTGAGGGTTGGTTTTACTCGTAGGATGTCTCATCTGAGTGTGCCCTGAGAAAGAGATATGTGCAGCTCCTATCGGGATTTGTCGGCACATTCGGGCGGTGTTGCTGGTCTTGTTTTAACCTGTCGAATTGTCTTGTTGTACCGGGTTACCGAGTCTGATCGGTGTGTCTCGGGTGGAGGTCTATTCCTTCGTTGACCGTGAGAGCTTGTCATGGGCTAAGTTGGGACTCCCCTGCAGGGATTGAACTTTCGAAAGCCGTGCCCGCGGTTAAGGGCAGATGGGAATTTGTTAATGTCCGGTTGTAGATAACTAAAACCTTAATTAATTAAAATGAATCAACTGAGTGTGTTGTCGTGATGGCCTCTTCTCGGCGGAGTCCGGGAAGTGGACACGGTGTTGGAGTTATGCTTGCGCAGGTTGCTCTTCTAGATTCTCGCTCACGCTTTGCCCCCTCTTCTCGCTCTCTTTTGCGTATAAGATAGCCACCATATATGCTAGTCGCTTGCTGCAGCTCCTCATATATTTGCCTTATCCATTCCTATAAGCTTAAATGGTTTTGATCGCGAGGGTGCGAGATTGCTGAGTCCCTGTGGCTCACAGATACTATAATTCCAGATGCAGGTCCAGGCGATTCCGCTCCAGGTGACAAGTACGAGCTCAAGTGGGAGTTCGACGAGGACTCTCAGCGTTATTATGTTTCCTTTCCCGATGATCAGTAGTGGTGCCTAGTTGGGGATTGATTCAGGGCCTTGTCGCTTGTTGGGTTCTTTTCCATTTTGGCGCCGTAGTCGGGCCATGAGTGTTTGTTTGATGGATGTTATTTATGTACTCTGATGTGACGTGGCGAGTGTAAGCCAACTATGTTATCTCCCCCTTTTATTATGTATTACATGGGATGTTGTAATGATTGCCTGACTTGCGACATTGCTTTCAATGCGGTTATATCTCTAAGTCGTGCCTCGACACGTGGGAGCTATAGCCGCATCGAGGGCGTTACAAGTTGGTAATCAGAGCCTTCCCCGACCTTAGGAGCCCCATTGCTTGATCGTTTTTAGCAGCCGAGTTGTGTCTAGAAAAAAATGTTTTGAGTCACTTAGGAATTATATATCGGAGAGCTTAGGAATTCTTTTACTTCCCAGTCTCCTCATCGCTCTGGTAAGGCATCTTGACGTAGAGTTTTGACTCTTCTCTTCTCAAATTTCACTAAAATATTTTTTAGGATCACGCGAGTATCTTGGATTTGTTCCGATGGCTTATGATGAGAATACTGTCTTCGTGCCTCCTGTCAGGGGTTTAGTGGAAGTGTTCCGGGGAGTTGAGCTCTGAGGTGTTGTCATCATAATTTTATCGTTGCAATTCTGGAATACTTGAGATATGTGCGCGACATCGAAAATCTCTTTTATGCAGTTCGTTGGTGAGATAACCTCGACGCCACCCAGTACTGGGGCGGGAGTTCGAGAGTATCGCCATAACTTGTATAACGGATGTTTTTCGAAGGTTGAGGTAGATGGTTTCCGAAGGTTTCTTGGTTATGTGTTGAAGGATGGATACAGCTGGATGTAGGATTTGCTAGCTTGGGTGAGATATTATGCTTCCCCTGTATCCCCAACACCTGATTGCATAACCGGAAAATTTCGGGAGTTTCATAGGTGGGAATTCAAGTAGCTCTTAGGATATCTTTCCGACAGATGTATGATATGAAATTGGGGTTCGACGTCTAGTGGTTCGTCTATTCACGGTCGATTTTACAGTGGTCTCGTTGTGTCTTAAAGAGTCCTTGGCTATGCTGACTCGGGGACGCTTCGTATGTCATGTGCACTGCCTTGTACATGATGGTGCTGTACGATCGAGCCCGTGTAGGTCCCACCACGAAAACTTCGGACGAAATTTCTATCATATGTGTGTTCCGGCTTATTCCGCAAGCCAACCCTTGGTTTTATTTCTAGTTGTGGCATTCGTTTTTGCTTCGACGTCATATGTTGATTTACCCCTTCTACCTGTTTCTACGTGGCTTCGCAATTTAGGAATATGTGACCACTTCAAGAGAAGTGCATTCGTTCATTTTGTTCGGACGTGAAGACTTTATGTTGCAATTTTCATTCCATTGGATTCACCTTCAATACTTGTCTATTTGTGTGCTAATGGTGGTCAACCTGTTCAGGATGGCTCCTCCAACGCGCACGACTCCGAATCCTGATCCGCCTCCACCTCCGCCTCCTCCGGAAGCTTGGCAAGCTGTGATGGCCGCAACTAATGCAAACACTCAGCTGATCGTGCAAATTCTCCAAGAGCGCAATCAAGGCAGTCAAGGGAATCAAGGCAGCAATCAGCACCACTTTGCTACACTGAACCAGTTCCTCGCAAATGGTCCAAAGACGTTCAGCAATTATGTTGAGGCTACCGATGCTGACTATTGGCTAGTGGATCTGGGCAAGCATTTTGAATGCAGCAACGTCAGGCCTGAAGATTTCGTCAAGTTCGCTTCTTTCCAGCTCAAAGATCAGGCTGCAGAGTGGTTCCAGCAGTACAAGGATTCCAGAGGTGGACGTTTGATCACTTGGGATGATTTCCATCAAGATTTCCGCGCTCATCACATCCCTCAAAGTGTGGTTGAGAGTAAGCGTGAGGAATTCCGCAATCTGAAGCAAGGCTCTTTATCTGTCTATGACTACAACAAGTTGTTCCAGAAGCTCGCCCGTTTTGCCAAGCAGGATGTTCCTGATGAGAAGAGCATGATCTATCAGTTCAGGGGTGGTCTTCGTGAAGAAATTCAGCTCGCTCTTGTCCTCTTTGAGCCGTTGAGATACGATGAGTTCTACAACATGGCACTGAAACAAGAGGCTGCTCAGTTGAGGTGTGATGCTTCTAGGAAGCGTGCCAGAGATGCTACACCTTCTTCCTCTACTCAAGTGGCCAAGCAGCAGAAGTTTTGGCTTCCTCCTCCTCCGTTCCATCAGCCGTATCAGCAGAAGAGCAAAGGTGACAGTGGTTCTTCCCACCCACCCAACCCAGGCTTTCAGAACAAGACTTCGTCTCAAGCTCCAAGATCGAGTGCTCCGTATCACCGTCCGCTTTCAGAGGTCACGTGCAACAAGTGCCAACAGAAGGGTCACTATGCCAACAAGTGTTTCAACCAGAGGCGTCTTCCTCCTCCTCCTCCTATCAAATCGGCAAGTACAGCTGTGGTCAAGCATAATCCCAAGCATGCCAAGGTCAATTTGATGAATGCAGCTCAGGCAGAGGACTCGTCAGATGTGATCATGGGTAACCTTCCTGTTAATGATATTCCTGCAAAAGTTCTATTTGAGACTGGTGCATCGCATTCCTTTTTGTCATGCCCTTTTGCATCGAAGCACAATGTTGATACCGAGATTATGCCCAAAGTCATGCAAGTTGTTTCTCCCGGCAAGCTTTTGACTTCTAGTTTGGTTGCTCCCGATGTCTCTATCACGTTGGGCGATTACAAGTTTCTTTCTTCTCCGGTGGTTCTTGGTAACTCGGATATTGATCTTATTCTCAGAATGGATTGGCTTTCTAAGCACAAGGCACATCTTGACTGTGCTGCCAGGCAGATCCAATTGACTCATTCGTCTGAGGACGTAATTATCTTTGCCGCTCGGGATAATACTATCCGTCTGTTTTCTCTCAATGAGAAGGGTGAATTGGATGCCATCTCTCAAATTCCAGTCGTTTGCGAATATCAAGATGTCTTTCCAGAAGAGCTCCCAGGAATGCCTCCGCACCGGCCAGTTGAATTCGTTATTGAACTTGAGCCTGGCACGGAACCTGTGTGCAAACGTCCTTACAAGCTCGGACCTGAAGAGTTGAAGGAGCTGAAGAAGCAACTCGATGAGCAAGAAAGAATGGGTCTCATCCGGCCTAGTACTTCTCCATGGGGTTGTGGTGTTCTTTTTGTGAAGAAGAAGGATGGAACGGACAGACTTTGTGTTGATTACCGTCCAGTGAACAAGAAGACCATCAAGAACAAATACCCACTTCCCAACATCAATGAGCTGTTCGAACAACTCAAAGGTGCCCAAGTATTCTCCAAGCTTGATCTCCGTATGGGTTATCACCAGATTCGCATTCGTGAAGAAGATATTCCCAAGACAGCATTCAGAACAAGCTTCGGTTCATATGAATACACTGTCATGTCTTTTGGCCTCGCCAACGCTCCTCCGACGTTCTCTCGCATGATGAATTTCATCTTCAACGCCTACACCAATGACTTCGTTTTGGTCTATCTCGACGACATTCTGGTTTTCTCCAAGAACATGGAAGATCATGCCAAGCACTTGCGTTTGGTTCTCGATAAGCTCAGGGAACATCAGTTCTATGCCAAGTTCTCCAAGTGTGAATTTTGGCTCGATGAGGTTCTTTATCTTGGTCATATCATCTCTGCCAAGGGCATTTCCGTGAATCCTGAGAAGGTGTCTGCAATTGTGAATTGGGAACCTCCTCAGAACGTGAAGCAACTCCGCAGTTTTCTGGGTCTCGCAAGTTACTGCCGAAGATTCGTTGAAAACTTTTCCAAGATCGCGAAGCCTCTCTCAAATCTTCTTCAGAAGCACATCAAGTACGTTTGGTCTCCGGAGTGTGATATTGCCTTCAACACTTTGAAAGAGAAGTTGATCAGTGCTCCAGTCTTGACTCCGCCTGATGAATCCAAGCCGTACGAGGTCTTTTGTGATGCCTCTCTCCAAGGTCTTGGCGCAGTATTGATGCAAGAGAAGAAAGTTGTTGCTTATACATCTCGCCAGTTGAAGCCTAATGAGAAGAACTACCCCACTCATGATCTCGAGTTGGCGGCAGTTGTGCATGCTCTTTTGACTTGGAGACATCTTCTATTGGGAAGAAAAGTGGACATTTTCACTGATCACAAGAGTCTCAAGTACATCTTCACTCAGCCTAATCTCAACCTAAGGCAAACTCGATGGGTCGAGATGATTCAAGAATATAATCCGAGTATTGAGTATACTCCAGGCAAGGCCAATGTGATTGCTGACGCTTTGAGCAGAAAGGCCTACTTCAACAGTCTGATTCTCAAGCCTTATCAACCCGAGCTTTGTGAAGCTTTCCGCAAGCTTAATTTGCAAGTTGTTCCTCAAGGTTTCCTCGCCAACCTTCAAGTCTCTTCTACCTTAGAAGACCAGATTCGCCAAGCCCAGCTTCTTGATGCTATGGTGAAAAAGGTGAAGATTGGGATTGCCAAGAGTCAGTCCAAGTACAAGTGCTACCGCCTTGATGACAAGGGCACTCTTTTCTTCGAGGATCATATTGTTGTGCCCAAAGGTGAACTTCGTAAAGTGATCATGAACGAGGCTCACAATTCTCTCCTCTCCATCCACCCTGGGAGCACGAAGATGTATCAGGACCTCAAGCAAGCTTATTGGTGGACTCGAATGAAGCGCGAGATCGCTCAATTCGTGAATGAATGTGATGTCTGCAGAAGAGTGAAGGCAGAACACCAAAGGCCAGCTGGTCTCCTCCAACCTCTTGCCGTTCCAGAATGGAAGTTTGACCACATTGAAATGGACTTCGTGACTGGGTTTCCAAAGTCCAAGCGTGGCAACGATGCTATATTTTTTGTCATCGACAAGCTCACCAAAGTGGCTCATTTTCTGCCTATCAAAGAGTCGATCAATGCAGCTCAATTGGCGGAACTCTATACCTCTCGAATCGTCTCTCTGCACGGTATTCCTCAAGTGATCTCTTCAGACCGTGGCAGCATATTTACCTCGAAGTTTTGGGATTCTTTTCAGAAGGCCATGGGCACTAACATCCGCTTCAGCACTGCTTTCCATCCTCAAACAAGCGGCCAAGTCGAGCGTGTCAACCAGATTCTTGAAGATATGCTCAGGGCTTGTGTGATCTCCTTCGTCATGAAGTGGGAGGATTGTCTCCCTTATGCTGAATTCTCCAATAACAACAGTTTTCAAGCAAGTTCGGGCAAGGCCCCTTTTGAAATTCTGTATGGAAGGAAGTGCCGTACCCCTCTCAACTGGTCTGAAACCGGTGAATGTCAGCTGCTGGGTAATGACTTAATCACGGAAGCAGAAGAAATGTGCAAAGTCATTCGTGATAACCTCAAAGCAGCCCAATCCCGCCAAAAGAGCTACTATGATAGTAAGCACCGTGATTTGGCTTTCGAGATCGGAGATCATGTTTACCTCCGTGTCTCTCCTATGAAAGGTACTCGTCGCTTCGGTATCAAAGGGAAGCTTGCCCCTAGATACGTGGGACCTTTCAAGATTGTCAGCAAGAGAGGCGACCTCGCCTATCAACTCGAGCTTCCTTCAAACTTTGCAAATGTTCATGATGTGTTCCATGTCTCTCAGCTTCGAAAGTGCTTCAAGACTCCTGACCGCACCGTCAACTTCGAGGACATTGAGCTCCAAGAAGATCTCTCTTATCGTGAGCACCTAGTTGCTATTCTTGAAGAGACTGAACGCAAGACTCGCAACAAGTCAATCAAATTTCTCAAAGTCAAGTGGTCTCACCATTCCGACCGTGAAGCTACCTGGGAACGCGAGGATCACCTCCGTTCTGAGTACCCGGAGTTCTTTCAGTCCTAGATCTCGGGACGAGATCTTTTCGTAGTGGTGGAGTGTTGTAACGCCCCAGATACGACTTTCCAAATTTGTATCCAACTCTTGCCGTTTCTGGCATTAAGTTATATTTATTCCTCGGGTTCGGGTCTTTGTCTCCGTGTGTTGTTTTCGTTTTCTTGCATCTCATATCATGTCATCATGTGCATTGCATTTGCATACGTGTTCATCTCATGCATTCGAGCATTTTCCCCGTTGTCCATTTTGCATTCCGGCGCTTCGTTCTCCTCCGGTGGTCATTTCTAGCTTTCTTTCGTGTGTGGGGATTAAACATTTCCGGATTGGACCGAGACTTTTCATGCGGCCTTGGTTTACTACCGGTAGACCGCCTGTCAAGTTTCGTATCAATTGGACTTCGTTTGATACTCCAACGGTTAACCGAGGGACCGAAAAGGCCTCGTGTGTGTTGCAGCCCAACATCCCCCAAATTTGCCCAAAACCCACCAAACTCTGCTCCATGTCCTAGAGCGTTCGATCACGATCGCGTGGGCGAGAACCGCACCTCATTTGGACTCTCCTATCTCCCTCTATGTCTATAAATACCCCCTCCATTCGGATCTCTTCTTCCCCCGTCCGAAACCCTAGTTAAAAAAAACAGATCAACCCCCGCCACCGACGGACGTGTCCGGATCGGACCGGACAGCGTCCGCCGCCGCCCCTTGTCCACTCACGCGCCGCCACGTGGGCCGCGCCCACATCCCCGCCGCCGACCCGGGAGGCCCAGGAGGGGCCCCCGCGAGCCCGATCCGCCGCCGCCCTTCGTCCCGCGCCCCGCCGCCGTCCTCTTCCCGGCCGGCCGCCGCCGCCGCCCCAGCCGGAGGTCGCCGCCGCCCGTGAAGACCGGCGCCGCCACGCCCGGCCCCGCCTCGGGCGCCGCCGCCGCACGGCCACGCCGCCGTCGCCGCCCCGGTCCGGCCGGCCCCCTCCTCCTCCGCGGCGCCTCCTCCTCTCCGGCGAGAATCCGGCGAGATCCTGACCATCCTCGGTTCGCGCGCCCGTGAATAGTGCTGAAACCCTAGATCTGGGTTGACTTCCCTCTTCTCCCCCTTAATTTTTATGCAATCTTTGCCTGCCCGTAACTTTGCATCCGTAGCTCCGATTTGGACATATGATATATCAAAATCTTCGCCTCGATGAGTACATCATTTAATTCCATTGCATCATTTTCATTTGAGTTAATATTGATGCACAAAATGCTGTTAGAAGGAGGCTTCGTGAGTTAATTGTCAGATCTGCTAGTTCATCTTAGACTTTTGTCATTTTTGCCATGATTAATGTGTGCATGCTATGCCTGTGAGTCCTTCATATGTTTTGTTAAGCATTTTGTCTTCTTTCCAGAGGTGCAACCCATACATTTTTAGGATGTGTGTGGTGACTTGTGCAAGCTCGCAAAGAGAGGCACCCGGGAAATCTGTTTTCAGGGACTTAGTTGTTTTCACTAAGTCTGGGATATTTTAGTTCATGATGCCATATGTTCAGCTTGTTTCCTAGTGATCCGTGCCACTTTTGAGGATGATCAGTAAAGGAGTTTTGTTAATCATGTTATTCTCTATCCATCCATGTCTTTGTTTGCAATTATGGAGCACCATAGCTTGAGTCAATCGAGCTCTACTTTTGCTTCATGGTGAATCTGGGCAGATCGTCAACTCGTTTGCGATTTTGCCGGCGTTGTCGTAGTTGATCCGTGTATGCTATGCCATTGTTCTTGTCTTGTCTAGCTCGTATTTTGTGCCTTCTTAATGGCTGTATGCCTTCGTGAGTTATATTTCAGCATGTCTCAGTTTTCACTAAGTCTGAAAACTGATTGTGTTTTAGCTATGTTCGTGTGCCCGTTAATATATTTTGTGATCCCTTTTGGCCCCAGGTCACTTTGGGACTTTTGTTAATCTTGTTGAGTAGCTCCATGCCATGTTCTTACTTGTCTTAATCAGGTCATGTATCATGTTGTTTTGCTGCTCCGAAGAGGGCTTCGTGATCTGAAATTACAGACTAGTGTTAATTTCACTAAGTCTGGAATCTGTTTTGCATTTGCGTTTTTGCCATGCTTGTTTGAACCTCTTAATGGATGAATTGGCCGTGGCTCAGTGCCAGTATTTTGTTAAGCATCTTTTGTGGATCCCTTCCATGTATTTTGTTGTCATGTTTGGTGGCTGTAGCATGTTCATTTCGTTGCATTTAGATGCCTACTTGCTGTAAATCGCAGACCGGTGTCATATCTTAAAACGCTTGCCATTTCCAAACCGTAACTCCGATTCCAATGATCTTTATATCGTTTTCAAGCGTTTCATCCCCTCTATCCAGTGGCACCTTTGGAATTCCAAGTTGAGGCCAGGTTCATGCATTTCCTGTTATATCTTGCATTTTGCATCCCGCATCGCATCCCGCATAGCATATCATCATTTCATCATATTGCTTGGTCTTGCACGTGGTTGATTGTATCCTTGTTGCTTGTTTGTCTTGTTTGGGTAGAGCCGGGAGACGAGTTTGCTACCAAGGAGCCCGTTGAGTTTGCTTGTGAGGATCCAGTCAACTCTGACAACTGTGCAGGCAAGATGATCATACCCTCGAAATCACTACAATCTTTGCTATGCTAGTTTGCTCGCTCTTTTGCTATGCCAATGCTACGATGCCTACCACTTGTTTGTCAGCCTCCCAATTGCCATGATTGAACCTCTAACCCACCTTGTCCTAGCAAACCGTTGATTGGCTATGTTACCGCTTTGCTCAGCCCCTCTTGTAGCGTTGCCAGTTGCAGGTGTAGTTTGGAGGCTGTTCCTTGTTGGAACATCTTTTATTTACTTGTTGGGATATCATTATATTGCTATGTTATCTTAATGCATCTATATACTTGGTAAAGGGTGGAAGGCTCGGCCTCTCGCCTAGTGTTTTGTTCCACTCTTGCCGCCCTAGTTTCCGTCATATCGGTGTTATGTTCCCGGATTTTTGCGTTCCTTACACGGTTGGGTTATAATGGGAACCCCTTGATATTTCGCCTTGATTAAAGCTTTTCCAGCAATGCCCAACCTTGGTTTTTTACCATTTGCCACCTAGCCTTTTCTTTCCCTTGGGTTCTGCAGACTCAAGGGTCATCTTATTTTAGCCCCCCACGGGCCATGCTCCCTCTGAGTGTTGGTCCGACTGAGCTGCCTGCGGGGCCACCTCGGGAACTTGAGGGTTGGTTTTACTCGTAGCTAGTCTCATCTGAGTGTGCCCTGAGAAAGAGATATGTGCAGCTCCTATCGGGATTTGTCGGCACATTCGGGCGGTGTTGCTGGTCTTGTTTTAACCTGTCGAATTGTCTTGTTACCGAGATACCGAGTCTGATCGGTGTGTCTTGGGTGGAGGTCTATTCCTTCGTTGACCGTGAGAGCTTGTCATGGGCTAAGTTGGGACTCCCTGCAGGGATTGAACTTTCGAAAGCCGTGCCCGCGGGTATGGGCAGATGGGAATTTGTTAATGTCCGGTTGTAGATAACTAAAACCTTAATTAATTAAAATGAATCAACTGAGTGTGTTGCCGTGATGGCCTCTTCTCGGCGGAGTCCGGGAAGTGGACACGGTGTTGGAGTTATGCTTGCGCAGGTTGCTCTTCTAGATTCTCGCTCGCGCTTTGCCCCCTCTTCTCGCTCTCTTTTGCGTATAAGATAGCCACCATATATGCTAGTCGCTTGCTGCAGCTCCTCATATATTTGCCTTATCCATTCCTATAAGCTTAAATGGTTTTGATCGCGAGGGTGCGAGATTGCTGAGTCCCTGTGGCTCACAGATACTATAATTCCAGATGCAGGTCCAGGCGATTCCGCTCCAGGTGACGAGTACGAGCTCAAGTGGGAGTTCGACGAGGACTCTCAGCGTTATTATGTTTCCTTTCCCGATGATCAGTAGTGGTGCCTAGTTGGGGATTGATTCAGGGCCTTGTCGCTTGTTGGGTTCTTTTCCATTTTGGCGCCGTAGTCGGGCCATGAGTGTTTGTTTGATGGATGTTATTTATGTACTCTGATGTGACGTGGCGAGTGTAAGCCAACTATGTTATCTCCCCCTTTTATTATGTATTACATGGGATGTTGTAATGATTGCCTGACTTGCGACATTGCTTTCAATGCGGTTATATCTCTAAGTCGTGCCTCGACACGTGGGAGCTATAGCCGCATCGAGGGGCATTACACAACAATAATCCCGAAGGTAGAGGTTGTGTGCAATAGTGATCTTATCATCGTGCTTTCACTTCATTTCTTACTTGACTATGGCTTCTCTAGTGTAGTCTACCTTCCGCTACATA
This sequence comes from Triticum urartu, assembly GCF_003073215.2. Taxonomy (NCBI): domain Eukaryota; kingdom Viridiplantae; phylum Streptophyta; class Magnoliopsida; order Poales; family Poaceae; genus Triticum; species Triticum urartu. The sequence continues at coordinate 272,451,748 of NC_053022.1, forward strand.
TCAATAGGTTCATTTCTACTGTCTGTCTTCAAAGACCCCGTGCTTTGAAGACTTCCATAAAAATCGCCTATTCACCCCCCTTCTAGTCGATAACTAGCACTTTCAGAAGTGTGCAGAGGTGATCTTATAAACCTTGGAATCACTTCCAACACACATCGTCACCTCGCCCTTAACTAGTCTCTGTTCAATTTGCAACTCATGTTTTGAGACACAAATCTTTGCAACGGAACCGGTATCAAATACCGAGGGGCTACTATGAACACTAGTAAAGTACACATCAATAACATGTATATCAAATATACCTTTGTTCACTTTTCCATCCTTCTTATCCGCCAAGTATTTGGGGAAGTTCCGCTTCTAGTGACCATTTCCTTTGCAGTAGAAGCACTCAGTTTCAGGCTTGGGTCTAGCTTTCGGCTTCTTCACGGGAGTGACAACCTGTTTGTCATTCTTGAATTTCCCTTTCTTTCCCTTGCCTTTTTTCTCGAAACTAGTGGTCTTGTTAACCATCAACACTTGATGCTATTTCTTGATTTCTACCTTCGCTGATTTCAGCACCGCGAAGAGCTTGGGAATCATTTTCATCATCCCTCACATATTATAGTTCATCACGAAGTTCTAGTAACTTGGTGATAGTGACTAGAGAACTCTGTCAATAACTATCTTATCTGGAAGATTAACTCCCACTTGATTCAAGCGATTGTAGTACCCACACATTTTGAGCACATGCTCACTAGCTGAGCTATTCTCCTCCATCTTCTAGGCAAAGTACTTGTCAGAGCTCTCATACCTCTTAGCACGAGCATGAGTCTGAAATATCATTTTTAGCTCTTGGAACATCTCATATGCTCCATGGCGTTCAAAACATTTTTGAAGTCCCGGTTCTAAGCCATAAATCATGGTGCACTAAACTATCAAGTTGTCATCATACCGAGCTTGTCAAACGTTCAAAACGTCTGCATCTGCTCCTGCAATAGGTCTGTCACCTAGTAGTGCATCAAGGACATAATTCTTCTGTGCAGCAATGAGGATAATCCTCAGATCACGGACTCAGTCCGCATCATTTCTACTATCATCTTTCAACTTAGTTTTCTCTAGGAACATATCAAAATAAAACACGGGAGCTATACGTGAGCTATTGATCTATAACATAGATATGCAAATACTATCAGGACTAAGTTCATGATAAATTAAGTTCAATTAATCATATTACTTAAGAACTCCCACTTAGATAGACATCCCTCAAGTCACCTAAATGATCACGTGATCCATATCAACTAAACCATGTCCGATCATCACGTGAGATGGAGTAGTCTTCAATGGTGAACATCTCTACGTTGATCATTTCTACTATATGATTCACATTCGACCTTTCGGTCTCAAGTGTTCCGAGGCCATGTATGTACATGCTGGCTCGTCAAGTTTAACTCGAGTATTCCGCATGTGCAAAACTGCCTTGCACCTGTTGTATGTGAACATAGAGCTTATCACACCCGATCATCACGTGGTGTCTCGGCACGACGAACTGTCGCAACGGTGCATACTCAGGGAGAACACTTATACCTTGAAATTTTAATAAGGGATCATCTTATAATGCTACCACTGTACTAAGAAAAATAAGATGCATAAAAGATAAACATCAGACGCTATCAAAATATGTGACATGATATGGCCATCATCATCTTGCCTTTGATCTCCATCTCCAAAGCACCGTCATGATTTCCATCGTCACCGGCTGACGCCTTGATCTCCATCGTAGCTTTGTTGTCGTCTCACCAACTATTGCTTCTACAAATATCGCTAACGCATAGTGATAAAGTAAAGCAATTACATGGCGTTTGCATTCATACAATAAAGCGACAACCATAAGGCTCCTACCAGTTGCTGATAACTTTTACAAAACATGATCATCTCATACAATAACATATATCACATCATGTCCTGACCATATCACATCACAAATAACTTTTACAAAACATGATCATCTCATACAATAACGTATATCACATCATGTCCTGACCATATCACATCACAACATGCCTTGCAAAAACAAGTTAGACGTCCTCTACTTTGTTGTTGCAAGTTTTACGTGGCTGCTACGGGCTTCTAGTAAGAACCTTTCCTACCTACGCATCAAAACCACAATGGTGTTTTGTCAAGTTTGTTGTTTTAACCCGGCCGTAGTCAACTTCGATTCAACTAAAGTTGGAGAAACAGACACCCGCCAGCCACCTTTATGCAAAACTAGTTGCATGTCTGTCAGTGGAACCAGTCTCATGGACGTGGTCATGTAAGGTTGGTCCGGGCCGCTTCGTCCAACAATACCGCCGAATCAAAATAAGACGTTGGTGGTAAGCAGCATGACTATCAGTGCCCACAACTCTTTGTGTTCTATTCGTGCATATCATCTACGCATAGACCTGGCTCGGATGCCACTGTTGGCGAACGTAGCATGCAATTTCAAAAATTTCCTATGCTCATGCAAGATCTATCTAGGAGATGTTGTAACGCCCCGAGACCGATGCGCCAGGTGTCTTCCAGTTATTCATTGTTGTTGCCTTGTCATTTGCTTGCGTGTCGCATCTTGCCATGTTATCATCCGCATTGCATCATCATGTGTAGTGACCAGACCTCAAACAGTCTGATCTCTGTGCTCCGGTGTCATCCCTGGATCAGTAATGCTGACACCACACAGTACTCGGAGGATTTATAACAGAGTAGCAATCACACACTTATTACATCGAGTGTCTCCATAGAGAACTTATTACAATAAACATGGCTTAAGGCCATCTAATAACGATAACAGCGGAAGGCTTGGAACATAGGTGAGTCCATCAACTCCAACGGCATCACTGAGTATAGAACCACGACCTAAAAACTCCTTAATCGTCGTCTGAAAATTCTACAACATTAATGTTGCAGCCCGAAAACGGGTCAGCACATGGAATATCCTGGCAAGGTAACACATAGAGAATAATGGAATGAAACAGCTATACTATATGCATATTTGGCTGGTGGAAAGCTCTATGGTTATAGTTTTGCGAAAAGCCAATTTTTCCCTACTACAAAGGAATAAATTTAATTACTATCATGGTGGTTGTTAAACATTGAGAATGGTTGACAGCATTCTCAATCCCAATTAAAAATATCATTAACAAAACCCAACAAAATTAATTTAGAGTAACATGTTGAGATTCACATGATAATCCAGGTACTAGATACTCAAGATGTCCATAACCGGGGACACGGCTAACCATGATTAGTTTATTACACTCTGTAGATGTTTGCGCACTTTTCCCCACAAGACTTGATCGCCTCCATTTGGTTTCTCGCACTACATGGTGTTTAAGAAGACAGATGACCGAGACATAGTCTTTCAGAAGCGCTAGCACCTTACGATCGGGTAGACCATACCACCTACATCCCCTACATCTGCTAGTCTACCACTGTAAGAGTTCGCACGACTTAGTCAACTATGCTAGAGCCCATAATAGCTTGTGGCTGCACACGGAAGTTTCTAGTATGAATAGTCTCATGATCCCTTTGAGCCTGGGTGGCGGTCCAAAAGAAAACAGGCAAGTCCTGGAATACCCAGGTTCCTCAATCCACCCAGATGTGTGTTTAAGTTGCCACCTTAGATAAACCATTAATTAACAATCTCACATCTGTCATGGATATCACTCACCCAATCCACGTCTACTAGCATAGCATGGCACAATAAGCAAACGTAGAAGTAACTCCCAAAGGTTTGGTAATAAACGGGTAATAGGTACTACCTCATCTACTTCCCATCCCACAATTTAATTAGATCCTAATCATGCAATGTGTGAGGATTGATCTAATGCAGTAAAACTGGGTAGTAGAAAAGGTACGATCAAAGTGTTACTTGCCTTGCTGATGATCCCGGAAACCTAGCGATTCGAAGTAACAAGCGGCGCACTCCGGGTACTCTATCGCAAACAAACAAACAAACAAGCATACAATAAGTACTCATCTAATGCACAAGTAAAACTCTAATAAGAGATCTAACCAGAAGGTTCAACTTAAGAACTCCGGTTGGCAAAAAGAGTCAAATCGAACGAAGCAACGAAAGTCAAACGGCGAAAGAAAACAACTTCGTTCTACTAATCTGGATCTAGGGCAAATTTTATAGTAGCAAAAACTTGTTTATGTTGATTAAACGGATAGAGGGTTTCGACACGAAACTCTAGGCGCTTGAATCACCTGATTCCGATAAACGAGCGAAAAGTTATACTAAAAAGAAAATCGGATCAGGAATCGCGATCAGAAAATCGCGAATTAAATCCGAGAAAAAGAAAAATGACGAACGTTCGCTAGAACGAACGAACGGACGAGCGCTCGCTATTTAAATAAATCGGAAAACCGATCTATTAAAAACTGAATCTAAAAAACCGATGGAAAAACCGAACGGTTTTTCGAAAAAAATAAAAAAAACAGGCGCGGAAATCGAGGCGGCGGCGGACCTCGGGCGGCGTGTGGCGGCGGCGGCGGCGGGGCGGCGGCGCTGGGGGCGGCTGGGGCGGCTTGGGGCTGGCTAGGGTTTTGGCAGGGCCTCCCCCGGCTATATATAGCCTAACGGGCCGAGAGTCCTAGTCGGACACGGCCCTAGGTCGGTTCGTTTTTTTTAAATAATTACGCGCAGAAGAAAAAATAAAAAGAAATACTAAACGGACTCCAAAAATTCTGAAATAAATTTTCACAGGCTTCTAAAATCAAGCCGCACAAGGTGAACATTTATTTGGGGCCTAAATGCAATTTTGAAAAACGCACATTTTTCCTAAATTCAAATAAAATAACGAAAAACTCTGAAATAAAATTTTATTTGATTTTATTATTAAATCCTCAATATTTCTTTATTTTGGGAAAGTCATTTTATTCCCTCTCTCATATTTTTGTAATATAAATAATTGATGATAAAATAAATAAACAAATGATCCTATTCTCGAAATTTGAGAAAACTCAAATATGAAAATAATGAATTCCCCAAGTCTCTCCGTGGGTCCTTGAGTTGCGTAGAAATTCTAGGATCAAAACCAAATGCAAATAAAATATGATATGCAATGATGATCTAATGTATAACATTCCAAATTGAAAATTTGGGATGTTACAAACCTACCCCCCTTAAGATGAATGTCGCCCTCGAGATTCGGGTTGGCTAGAAAATAGGTGAGGGTGGTCCTTGAGCAAATCTTCCTCTCGCTCCGAGGTGGCTTCATCCTCCGTGTGGTTGCTCCACTGAACTTTGCAAAACTTGATAACCTTGCTGCGAGTGACTCGACTGGCAAACTCGAGAATCTTAATTGGTTTCTCCTCATAGGTCAAATCGTTATCCAACTGAATAGTTTCCAATGGCACTGTATCTCTCAGGGGTATGTCAGCCATCTCAGCGTGACACTTCTTCAACTGGGAAACGTGGAACACATCATGAACTCCTGACAATCCTTCAAGCAATTCCAACTTGTAGGCCGCTTCTCCCATACGCTCCAAAACTCAATATGGTCCTACAAATCGTGGCGCTAACTTCCCCTTAACTCCAAAACGCTTTGTTCCCCGAAGTGGAGATACTCAAAGATAAGCTCTATCTCCAACTTCGTAAACTGTCTCCTTTCGTTTAGAATCTGCATAACTCATCTGTCTGGACTGGGCTATCTTGAGCCTATCGCGAATCAACTTCACCTTCTGCTCAGACTCTTTAATCAAGTCAGGTCCAAACAACTGGCGGTCTCCAACTTTGTCCCATGACAACGGTGTCCTGCACCTCCTTCCGTACAAAGCTTCGAAAGGGGACATCTTCAAACTGGTTTGGTAACTGTTGTTGTAAGAGAACTCTGCATATGGCAAATTATCGTCCCAACTAGATCCGTAATCTAGCGCACAAGCTCTTAGCATATCCTCCAAAATCTGATCGACTCTCTCGGTCTGTCCATCTGTCTATGGATGAAAAGCTGTACTGAATTCTAGCCTGGTACCCAAAGTTTCATGCAACTGCTTCCAAAATTTTGAGGTAAACTGGGTTCCTCTATCTGATACGATACTCCTCAGAACTCCATGCAAACATACGATCCTGGTCATGTATATCTTTGCCAACTTAGCACTGGTGTAAGTGGTCTTTACCGGGATGAAATGATCTACCTTCATCAATCGATCACTACAACCCAAATTGAGTCATAGCCTGGACGAGTCCTGGGTAATCCCGTGATAAAATACATGCCTAACTTATCCCACTTCCATTCAGGTATCGGCAATGGTTGTAACAATCCTGCTGGCTTCTGATGCTCTGCCTTTACTCTTTGACACACATCACAGACTGCTACATACTCCGCAATATCCTTCTTCATTCCGGTCCACCAGAAAATATCTTTCAAATCCAAATACATCTTAGTATTTCCTGGGTGAATCAAATATGGTGAATCATGTGCCTCTTGCAGAATCAACTTCCTAAACTCTGGGTTATTGGGCACATAAACACGGTCTTCAAACCATAGGGTGTCGTGTTCATCCTCACGAAATCCTTTAGCCTTTCCTTTCCTTATTTTCTCCTTTATAGAGGCAATCTCCTTGTCAGTCCTTTGGGCTTCTCTGATTCTATCCATCAAAGTTGACTGAAACTCCAATGCTGCTACATAGCCTCTAGGAACTATTTCCAAACATAGTTCACAAAGATTTTCTGCTAACTCCCTTGGTATTCCTCCCGTCATTAATGTATTGATGTGGCTCTTACGGCTTAATGCGTCAGCTACTACATTAGCCTTTCCGGGATTTTAATGCAATCTCATATCATAATCCTTGATGAGCTCCAACCATCTCCTTTGTTTGAGGTTTAACTCCTTCTGTGTGAAAATGTATTTCAAACTCTTATGATCCGTGTACACCTCAGAATGATTTCCAATGAGGAAATGTCTCCATGTTTTCAATGCATGCACTACGGCTGCTAACTCCAAATCATGCATAGCATAATTCAACTCATGAGGTTAAAGTTGTCTTGAGGCATAAGAAACAACTCTCCCTTCCTGCATAAGCACTGCTCCAAGTCCTCGACACTGGTGAGGTAACTAAACGTTTCTTCAACTCCTGGAAACTAGCCTCACATTCCTCCGTCCATATGAACTTGGTATGTTTCTTCAACAACTCCGTCATAGGCTTCGCAATCTTTGAGAAATTCTCAATAAATCTCTGGTAGTATCATGCGAGTCCCAGAAAACTCAGTATCTCCCCAACCATGGTCGGCGCTTCCCATTTGGTCACGGTATCAACTTTAGCAGGATCTACAGCTATTCCTTCTCCGGATATAACGTGTCCGAGAAATCCTACTTCCTTCAACCAAAACTCACATTTGCTGAACTTGGCATATAATTGATGTTCTTTGAGCTTTCCAAGTACCAAACGCAAATGGTCCTTATGCTCCTCTTCATTCTTTGAGTAAACCAAGATATCATCAATGAACACCATGACGAACTTATCCAAGAACTCCATAAACACTTTGTTCATCATGTTCATAAAATATGCAGGTGCGTTAGTCAGACCAAATGACATAACGGTATACTCTTACAGCCCATACCTGGTGGTAAAAGCTGTCTTAGGAATATCCTGTTCTCGAATCTTCAACTGGTGGTATCCTGATCGCAAATCGATCTTGGAAAATACCTTAGCTCCTTGCAATCGATCAAACAGATCATTGATCATTGGTAGTGGGTACTTGTTCTTGATCGTAACTTCATTCAATCCTCGATAATCAACAACCATCCTTAACGACCCGTCCTTCTTCTCCACCAGAAGTATTGGCGATCCCCAAGGCGAAGAACTTGGGCGAATATATCCTTTATCCAGTAACTCCTTAATCTGCTTCTTAATTTCCACCAAATCCTTTGCTGGCATCCTATATGGTCTCTTTGATATTGGCCCTGTGCCTGGCAATAGCTCAATCAAAAACTCAATATCTCTATCCGGTGGCATGCCTGGCAACTCTTCTGGAAATACTTCAGGGAAATCCCTTACCACTGGTACTTCCTCCTCCACTACTCCTGTTAAGCAATTTACTTGTGTCCTCTTTGGCACATGTCGGGATACATACTTGATCCTTCTCCCCTCTGGGGTGGTAAGCAAAAAATTGACTTACTAGCACATTCAATATTCCCTTCATACTTTGACAACCAATACATGCCTAATATCACATCCAATCCTTGGGATTCCAATACTATTAGGTCTGAGGGAAAAACATAGTTACCAATCCTTAATGGTAACCGATCACACCATCGACTAGCCAAATATTCTGCTCCAGGTGAGGTTACTAACATGGTGACCTAAGGGCTTGGGTTGACATTTTATACTTATCCACAAATCCCTTGAGATGTATGAATGCGATGCACCAGTATCAAAAAGAACGAGTGCAGTAAATGACTTAACCAAAAACTTACCTATTACTCCATCAGGCTGAGCTTCAACCTCCTCCACGCTAACGTGGTTCACCTATCCCCTGTTGAAAGGGTTCGGCTTCTTCCCAGATCTTCCATTGCTATTTCCATTTTGCAATTCAGGACATTCATTGGCATAATGTCCTATCTTCGAACACTTAAAGCAAGTGACTTGGCTCAGGTCCTTCTTGGCTGGGGTTGATGGGTTGGTGCGGTTCTGGCCATTGCTTCCTCCATTACCATTACCATTCCTGGTGCCATTGTGATTGTGCGAGCTACCTCCTCCATGGGTATGCTGAAAATGTCCTCCTGGTTTAGGGGTAAAACGTGGCTTCTGCTGAGCTCCTGAATTGTACTTTCCTTGTCCATACTTCCTCTTGCGATTCTCAATTTGCTGCTGCTTGCCTTCAATCATAAGAGCACGGTCTACCAACTCCTGGTAGTTGTTGAAGGTTGCTACCATCAACTGCATGCTCAACTCATCATTCAATCCTTCCAGAAACTTCTCCTACTTAACTGCATCCGTAGCAACGTCATCTGGGGCATAACGTGCTAATTTACTAAAGTTCTCCACATACTGGCCAACTGTACGTCCTCCTTGGCGCAAGTTGCGGAACTCACCCTTCTTCATGGCCATAGCTCCTGCTGAAACATGGGCAGTACGAAAGGCCAGCTGAAACTGGTCCCATGTGACGGTGTCGACAGGGAAAGTGGTTGTGAAATTCTCCCACCATGATGCTACGGGTCCTTCAAGCTGATGTGTGGCAAACTTCACCTTCTCCGCATCTGTGCATCCTGCTGTGGTCAACTCTCTAGCTATCTTACGGAGCCAATCATCTGCTACTATCGGCTCAGTGCTACTGGAAAACACCGGCGGATTCAGCCTAAGAAAACGCGCTAAGTGATCAACAGGTGGTGGTGGTGGGTTGTTGTTCCCCTGATTCTGATTCTGGACTACTATATTTATATGGTGGACTACTACTACTGATGAGGTGGTCTACTAGAAATATTCTTCGGTTGCAGACTCCATGATATCTGCTCCAGCTTCATCAACATAGTCATCATCGCTTTCGTCTGGGTCCGAGTCTGTGTCGTCGATGATGATGAAGTCTTCCGGGCGAATCTCCTTGGGTTCTTCGTCTTCATCTACTGGTGTAGGGCCTCCCATAAATATTGCTAGCTTCTTTGTTAGGTCGGCATTCTTATCCACCAATACTTCAATTTCCTCTTCATAATCTTCACGTGTAGCCTTGAGTTATTCCTTCAGTTCCTTGATTCTTGTCTTAGCCTTCTTCAGATCTATCATGTCGGCGCACATCTGGTTCTCCTGTTGTCGAATGTGCTGGTTTAATTCCTGGATAAAAGCTGCAATTGATCTATCCTTCCTGGTGTTGATCATCTCCCAGTGCTCATCTCGGCGCCCACAAATCTGGTAGATAGTATCCTTGAGATCATTGCGGTAGACTTCTCCAATGCGTCCCATGGCGATGTGAGCTGCCATGCTCTTTCCTAGACTCCAAGTTGGTGCATCAAAAGAAAACTCTATGGGCTCAGTGACTGGCATGAACGTCCTTCCTGGAACTTGAACTTGAATCATCCAGCGCTCTTCTTCAGGTAAAGTGGCGTTGTAGGTTCCGGTGAAGCTTGGTACTCCTATGTTCAGGTATCTAGTGACTTCCTTCAAGTGACCTCCAAAGGGTGTATCTTCATCCGGTTGCGTGAACTTGTTCCTTGCATCCGCCATCCTAAAAGAGTAGAAAAGATGAGAGGTCAGAAGAGAAGAGGGTGAATAGTGTTCTAGGTCTTTAGCTTAGTGGTCGTGTCTTACAGTCAGCGTGTGCTCTGATACCATCTCTGTAGAGACCATACCTCAGACAGTCTGATCTCTGTGCTCCGGTGTCATCCCTGGATCAGTAATGCTGACACCACACAGTACTCGGAGGATTTATAACAGAGTAGCAATCACACACTTATTACATCGAGTGTCTCCATAGAGAACTGATTACAATAAACATGGCTTAAGGCCATCTAATAACGATAACAGCGGAAGGCTTGGAAGATAAGTGAGTCCATCAACTCCAACGGCATCACTGATTATAGAACCATGACCTAAAAACTCCTTAATCGTTGTCTGAGAAGTCTACAACATTAACATTGCAGCCCGAACACAGGTCAGCACATGGAATATGCTGGCAAGTTAACACATAGAGAATAATGGAATGAAACAACTATACTATATGCATATTTGGCTAGTGGAAAGCTCTATGGTTACAGTTTTGCGAAAAGCCAATTTTTCCCTACTACAAAGGAATAAATTTAATTACTATCATGGTGGTTGTTAAACATTGAGAATGGTTAACAGCATTCTCAATCCCAATTAAAAATATCATTAACAAAACCCAACAAAATTAATTTAGAGTAACATGTTGAGATTCACATGATAATGCAGGTACTAGATACTCAAGATGTCCATAACTGGGGACACGGCTAACCATGATTAGTTTATTACACTCTGTAGATGTTTGCGCACTTTTCCCCACAAGACTTGATCGCCTCCATTTGGTTTCTCGCACTACATGGTGTTTAAGAAGACAGATGACCGAGACATAGTCTTTCAGAAGCGCTATCACCTTACGATCGGGTAGACCATACCACCTACATCCCCTACATCTGCTAGTCTACCACTGTAAGAGTTCGCACGACTTAGTCAACTATGCTAGAGCCCATAATAGCTTGTGGCTGCACACGGAAGTTTCTAGTATGAATAGTCTCATGATCCCTTTGAGCCTGGGTGGCGGTCCAAAAGAAAATAGGCAAGTCCTGGAATACCCAGGTTCCTCAATCCACCCAGATGTGTGTTTAAGTTTCCACCTTAGATAAACCATTAATTAACAATCTCACATCTGTCATGGATATCACTCACCCAATCCACGTCTACTAGCATAGCATGGCACAATAAGCAAACATAGAAGTAACTCCCAAAGGTTTGGTAATAAACAGGTAATAGATACTACCTCATCTACTTCTCATCCCATAATTTAATTAGATCCTAATCATGCAATGTGTGAGGATTGATCTAATGCAGTAAAACTGGGTAGTAGAAAAGGTATGATCAAAGTGTTACTTGCCTTGCTGATGATCCGGGAAACCTAGCGATTCGAAGTAACAAGCGGCGCACTCCGGGTACTCTATCGCAAACAAACAAACAAACAAGCATACAATAAGTACTCATCTAATGCACAGGTAAAACTCGAATAAGAGATCTAACCAGAAGGTTCAATTTAAGAACTCCGGTTGGCAAAAAGAATCAAATCGAACGAAGCAACGAAAGTCAAACGGCGAAAGAAAACAACTTCGTTTTACTAATCTGGATCTAGGGCAAATTTTACAATAGCAAAAACTTGTTTAAGTTGATTAAGCGGATAAAGGGTTTCAAGACGAAACTCTAGGCGCTTGAATCGCCTGATTCCGATAAAGGAGCGAAAAGTTATACTAAAAAAAAAATCGGATCAGGAATCGCGGATTAAATCCGAGAAAAAGAAAAATGACGAACGTTCGCTAGAACGAACGAACGGACGAACGCTCACTATTTAAATAAATCGGAAAACCGATCTATTTAAAAAAACCGAATCTAAAAAAAACCGATGAAAAAACCGAACGGTTTCTCGAAAAAAATTAAAAAAATGGCGGGGAAATCGAGGCGGCGTGCGGCGGCGGCGTCCGGCGGCGGCGGCGAGACGACGTGGCGGGGCGGCGGCGCTGGGGGCGGCTTGGGGCTGGCTAGGGTTTCGGCTGGTCCTCCCCCGGCTATATATAGCCTAACGGGCCGGGAGTCCTAGTCGGACACGGCCCTAGGTCGGTTCGTTTTTTTAAATAATTACGCGCAGATGAAAAAATGAAAAGAAATACTAAACGGACTCCAAAAATTCTGAAATAAATTTTCACGGGCTTCTAAAATCAAGCCGCACAAGGTGAACATTTATTTGGGGCCTAAATGCAATTTTGAAAAACGCACAGTTTTCCTAAATTAAAATAAAATAACAAAAAACTCCGAAATAAAATCTTATTTTATTTTATTATTAAATCCTCAATATTTCTTTATTTTGGGAAAGTCATTTTATTTCCTCTCTCATATTTTGTAATAGAAATAATTGATGATAAAATAAATAAAATCAAATGATCCTATTCTCAAAATTTGAGAAAACTCAAATATGAAAATAATGAATTCCCCAACTCTCTCCGTGGGTCCTTGAGTTGCGTAGAAATTCTAGGATCAAAACCAAACGCAAATCAAATATGATATGCAATGATGATCTAACGTATAACATTCCAAATTGAAGATTTGGGATGTTACATCATGTTTTCGAAACTTGCATCCGTCTCGGTCTCCTCCTTCTCTCCGTTGTCCGTTCTGAGTCCAGACACACTTGCACGCACCCGCGGCACGTCCGAAATTGTATTATATAAGTGGCCGGAAAATGTTCTCGGAATGGGTTGAAAGTTGGCATGCAGTGTTGTTATGTTGTTAGTAAGGTCGTTTGCCAAGTTCCATCGCATTCGAAGTTCGTTTGATAGCCCACCGTTAAACTATAGTGGCATTATAGCCGGTCAAACGTCGGACGTTTCGGTCTCCAGAACAGTCGCCCGACCGCTCTGCTTCTCTCTCTTCTCAGCCCACGGTCTCTCCACAGCCCACCTGCAGCCCATCTAACCCCTCCCCTCCGACCGGAGCCGTCGGATCACGATCGGAGGGCTCCAGAAGCCCCCAAAACCCCCCCAGCCCTAGCTCCTCCCTTATATAAACCCCCTCCCTTCCAAATTTGGTCTACCCTAGCCTCCACCAACCTTCTAGCCTCCCCCTCAGGATCCACGCAGCCACCAGCCTCCGCCCTCCTCGATTTTAGCGCCAAACCACCCCGCCGCCACCACTTGTCGCCGGCCCAGAGGCCGCACCGCCACCTGAGGCGTCGCCCCGACCAACCGAGAGCTCCCACGTCACCTCCCCGCTTCCCGCAGCCACTCACAGCCCTCCACGTTACCCCTCTAGCGCCCCACTTTGCCGCGGCCCTCACGGCCCATCTGGAGCCCGCCCAGGGCCGCTACCGGGCCTGAGGCGCCCGTCCTGCACCACCGCGCATTATGTCGCCTCCCTGCTCGCATCGCGTGGCTCCCGAGCAGCGCCTCCCGCGCCGAGCATCGCCACCGCCTCGCCAGAACCCCGCCACGCCGGTTCCCCACCGCCGGTGAGCAGCGCGCCGCCGCGCCCCTTCTTTTCCTCCTCTCGCTCTTGCAGGCCTCACATCTCTCTCCCTCCCCCCTGCAGAGCCGCCAGGGCCATGGAAACCACGCTGCCGCCGTCGAGCTTGCCATCGATCCCCTCGCCCGCGCCGTCCGCTGCCGAATTCGGATGGACCGAATCCATTCCCTGATGCCTCGCCGTGCCTGGCCTTCACATGCCTCGCTGGATGCCGTTGTCGCGCCGCCGTGCTCCTGGTTCGAGCAGAGAACTCCGGCGCTCGCGTTGACCACGCCTCCAAGGTCCAGCACGCCTCCCCGCGCCAGGCCCAGTGCTCCGCCAGGCCGGCCTGCCTCTACCTCCTTTGCCGAGCTGGGCCAAGGCCCACTGGGTGAGGCCACCCCCAGCACCCCACCTTTTTTTCCTGCTGTTGGGCTAGTCAATTTCGGCCCGTTCATGCTTTTTTCCACATCTACGAATTTCCTATTTATCCTAAGATTGCAGTTTTTACAGAAAAGTCCCTAGCCTTCATGCATATAATTAGAACCATGCATCGGAATTAAACAAACTTTATATGTAATATGACTAGAATTTCGTCTAGTTTCATAATATCCAACTTTCATGCATGTTTGAGATGTTTAAATTGCTGTTTGTTTAAATTTGTTCAAATGCCATGCTAAAATGCTTTATTTCATAACTAAATAACCGTAGCTCGGTTTTAAATAAACTTTATATGTAAATGGGGTAGAAAAATGCCTAGTTTAACTTGGTGGCATCACTTTACATGTTTAATAACTCTAAAATATGGTTTAGGGCAAAACAGTACCAAATCTAAAATATGCACATGAGGATTTTTCCGGACTTGTTGTTTGTTGTTCCGGCCTCATTTAAACTTGCCTAGTTAAGTAGCTTTATTATGCTTCACCTCTTGCCATGCTAACCAACATTTAATATTGTTGAGTACATAACCGAGAGAGAACTAAATAATTGTTGTGGTGTTTCGTCAATATGCAACTCGTTGCATATTGAGCTCCACTTAACTTGTAGTTTTGCTTGTGCACTTTGCCATGCCATGCCTCACTAAACCGGACAACATCATACTTGGTTGCGCATCATGCCATATTTATGTGACGGTTGTTTACTATGTTGCTTGCTTCTTTCCGGGTTGCTTCTCTCGTTTAGCTTCGGTTTCGTTCCGGATTTGTGGGGATCCCTTCGACTACATCTGTTTGTCTTCTTCATGGACTCGTTCTTCTTGCTTGTGGGATTTCAAGCAAGATGAGCACACCCTCGAAATCACTTCTATCTTTGCTTGCTAGTTGTTCGCTCTATTGCTATGCCGCGCTACCTACCACTTGCTATATCATGTCTCCCATGTTGCCATGTTGGAACATGGATATGTTCGCCTCTAACCCACCTTTCCTAGCAAACCGTTGTTTGGCTAAGTTACCGCTTTTGCTCAGCCCCTCTTATAGCGTTGTTAGTTGCAGGTGAAGCTGAAGTTTGTTCCATGTTGGAACATGGATATGTTGGGATATCACAATATCTCTTATTTTAATTAATGCATCTATATACTTGGTAAAGGGTGGAAGGCTCGGCCTTATGCCTGGTGTTTTGTTCCACTCTTGCCGCCCTAGTTTCCGTCATACCGGTGTTATGTTCCTTGATTTTGTGTTCCTTGCGCGGTTGGGTGTTATGGGAACCCCTTGACAGTTCGCTTTGAATAAAACTCCTCCAGCAAGGCCCAACCTTGGTTTTACCATTTGCCACACCACCACCTACATTTTCCCTTGGCAGTCGCGCTCCCGAGGGTCATCTTTATTTTACCCCCCCCCCCGGCCAGGGCTTGTCTAAGTGTTGGTCCGAACCTGTCAGCCGCCGGTGGCCACCAGGGGCAACTCTGGGCTGGCCTACCGGAAGTTTGGATAATCCGGTGTGCCTTGAGAACGAGATATGTGCAGCTCCTATTGGGATGTCGGCACATCGGGCGGCTTTGCTGGTCTTGTTTTACCATTGTCAAAATGTCTTGTAACCGGGATTCCGAGACTGATCGGGTCTTCCTGAGAGGAGGAATATCCTTCATTGACCGTGAGAGCTTGTGTTGGGCTAAGTTGGGACACCCCTGCAGGGTTTGAACTTTCGAAAGCTGTGCCCGTGGTTATGGGCAGATGGGAATTTGTGCCCACTGTGACCGTGAGAACTTGACATGTAACTTAACTAAAATGCATCAACCGCATGTGTAGCCGTGATGGTATCTTTCCGGCGGAGTCCGGGAAGTGAACACGGTCCTTGTGTTATGCTTGGACGTAAGTAGTTTCAGGATCACTTCTTGATCACTTCTAGTTCACGACCGCTGCGTTGCTTCTCTTCTCGCTATTCAATTATTCTGGAGTGCTGAAGATATCTCAGAAGATTCAAGTTTCCATTCTCAATTCGCTCAAGTTCTTTTGAGGATGTTATCTCATTCAAGCCATTTAGTTCAACCGGTGCAATCTCCTTTTCAAATAATCATGCAACGGTGTTTCTCTTGAGTGGGCCCTAACCCACAGGTCTTTTCCCAGGATCTTATCTGACTCTTCTAATTTTCTCGGAGCTTCTCAAATTCTTTCAAAGTTTGACGTAAGAATGAATTATCATCAGTCAAATGTCCTTCTCTAAGATCTTTCAAAGTCTTTTCATCATTTGGCTCAACCTTTCTAATTTTCATCCCGGAGTATATCAACAATTTCATGGTGGTGCTTCTCATCGGCATTATCAACATTTCAAGACCGAAGAAGAGTTTTTCCTCCATATCTTATCCGTTCTCTCAGCGATGCTTAGTTCAACCTTGCTGCCTTCCTCTCATCATTGTTTTCGATTGTGAGAATTCTTTTCACCCATCCGGAGCTATTAAGGAGTCTTTTCAGTTTGATTCTACGGAGCCCATCATCTCAGAATTATTCATTCCAGCTTTCAGCTCTAGTTCTTGTAATCTTCCGGTGCATCATTCAAGTATTCTCTAATCAGCTCGTGATCTATTCGCTCACATGTATCTAAATCCCCTCAAGTATCTTCTTTCGTTTTTCCAATTCTTCACGGTGATTTGTGCCTTTGCTACTTTCTTTTTCAATTCTTACGGTGGTTCGTTCAAGAGTTCTCTTCATTCGTTATCATATCAATTCATTCGTTCTTTCCAAGCCTACCGGTGGATCGCTGAAGACCTTCCTCAAGTTTGCGCTATATCTATCGTAATCCTTTTCTACAAAAATAAGTAGAATGCCAAATCCATTGCTTGTCATAAATTTATATTGGTGAAGGATACGCATAACGTAATTCTTATTTTTGTTTCATCCATGTGATCTAATTTCTTCTTTCGGGAGTGGTTCATCATATCACATTCTCGGTCCGAGATGCGTCATCTTTTCTTTTCTGGAGTGCCAAGTTTTCCGCATTATCTCATCATGAAGGTCCATCTAATCATTGCAAGGCTTCTCCCGGATTTCTTTTTTATTTTCCTTCGCTTGATCATTCTTTTGTTACTGGAGTTCTCACGAAGGCTCGACATGGTGGTCTGCCCCAAGAATTCTTTTCATTCTTCAATTGTTCTTCAAGATTTCTCTCGAAGTTATGATCCGCCAAGCTATACTCTCAAATAAACATGGTTCTCAACACATGTCTTGTTTTGAGGAGTTCAGGCATTCTTCATCTTGCATTCCGAAATGCAACTCTTTCTACCTATCTGTTGAGGTGGTGTTATGTCATTCTTGACAATTTCACTTCATGCTTCATGATTCACAAGTTGTCCGGAATGACATATTTTAAACCCATCATTTTTCAATTCGGTCATGAGAATTTTTGCAACCCGTCAATTCTCTTCGTTGGAGTTATCTTAGGTTATATTTCACCTAAAGCTTTCCCTAAGGATTGTTGCTATTCATGGTGCTTATAAATGACCCAAGTTCTTCATTTATCCTCCCGGTGAAATAAGTTTCTCATCTTCTTGTTCATATCAATCCAATCTATTGTTTTCGTTAGTGGCAGAATTTCACCTCAAGATTTCGAGATGTTTTCCATAAGCACACAACAAGCTTACTCTTTTCGTTGTTGGTTTTCCAACAACTCCGTTCAACCTTTTCTTCGTAAGCATGCTCTTTCAATTTTATTTGCGAGAGTTGTCATTCATCTTCTCTGTTCTTTTTCTTTCCAACATCTCGTTTTGCCAAGATCATGTTCTTTCCTTTTGCTTAGCCATTCAACCGGAGTGTCGTGCCCTCTTTTCAAGTTCTTCCCGCTTTATTAAGTTTTGCCTCCCTTCTCAACCGGAGTGCCGTCTGAAATCTTTCTTACCCCTTGTGCCATTCTTTCAATAGTTCCAGAGGCAGTGTGTTGTTGATTTCATCAAGTATCCTCTCATCTTGTCAAGTTCATGTTCAATTCCTTCCATTTTTAGTCGGAGTGCTGCCCAAATTACACCATTCCTTTTCCTTCTCTATCTTGTTTTAACCAGGGTGTTGTGTCTATCATTCCACTTCTAACCGGACTCCCATCCAAGTGCTTTCATTTTGCCAAGCTCATATTCTTTACCTTCCTTTTCCAACTGGAGTGTTGTCGTAATTGATCCTTATCGTTCCTTGTGCATCTCGTTTCTATCGGAGTGCTTGCATGTACTTCTTGTCCATTGTAACCCTTTTCTTATGTCTTTCGACCCACAAGGTTCCCGTAATGTTTCTTGTTTCTCTTTTCTAACGAAGTGTTTTCAACTTTGTTCATCTTCGTTGTATTCTTTCTTTCAAATTGTTTAACCTCTCAAGGTTCATTGGTTTCACTCTTTTGTCAAGAAGCAACTTAGTTTTACCTCTTCTCTTCCTCTTTCGTTTCCCTCCGGTGCCATCCTAGATCTCGGACGAGATCCTCTCGTAGTGGTGGAGTGTTGTAACGCCCCGAGACCGATGCGCTAGGTGTCTTCCAGTTATTCGTTGTTGTTGACTTGTCATTTGCTTGCATGTCGCATCTTTCCATGTCATCATCGGCATTGCATCATCATGTTTTTGAAACATGCATCTGTCCTGGTCTCCTCATTCTCTTCGTTGTCCGTTCTGAGCCCAGACACACTTGCACGTGCCCGTGGCACGTCCGAAATAGTATTTTATATGTGGCCGGAAAATATTCTCGGAATGGGTTGAAAGTTGGCATGTCGTGTTTTTATGTTGTTAGTAGGTCGCCTGCCAAGTTTCATCGCATTCGGAGTACGTTTGATAGCACAACCGTTAAACTAAGGTGGCATTATAGCCGGTCAAACGTCGGACGTTTCGGTCTCCGGAACAGTCGCTGGACCGCTCTGCTTCTCTCTCTTCTCAACCCCCGGTCTCTCCACAACCCACCTGCAGCCCATCTAACCCCTCCCCTCTGACCGGAGCCGTCGGATCACGATCGGAGGGCTCCGGAAGCCCCCAAACCCCCCTAACCTAGCTCCTACCTTATATAAACCCCCTCCCTTCCAAATTTGGTCTACCCTAGCCTCCACCTACCTTCTAGCCTCCCCCTCGGGATCCCCGCAGCCGCCAGCCTCCACCCTCCTTGATTTTAGCGCCAAACCACCCTGCCACCGCCACTTGTCGCCGGCCCAGAGGCCGCGCCACACCTGAGGCATCGCCCCTACCAACCGAGAGCTGCCACGTCACCTCCCCGCTTCCCCGCAGCCACTCACAGCCCTCCACGTCGCTCTCCAGCGCCCCACTTCCCGCGGCCCTCACGCGCCCATCTGGAGCCCGCCCCGGGCCACAACCGGGCCTGAGGCGCCCGTCCTGCACCCGCGCATTCTGTCGCCTCCCTGCTCGCGTCGCGTGGCTCAGCAGCGCCTCCCGCGCCGAGCATGGCCGCTGCCTCGCCAGAACCCCGCCACGCCGGTTCCCCACCGCCGGTGAGCAGCGCTCTACCGCGCCCCTTCTTTTTATCCTCTCTCTCTCTTGCAGGCCTCACATCTCTCTCCCTCCCCCCTGCAGAGCCGCCAGGGCCATGGAAACCACGCTGCCGCCGTCGAGCTTGCCATCGATCCCCTCGCCCGCGCTGTCCGCTGCCGAATCCGGATGGACCGAATCCATTCTCTGATGCCTCGCCATGCCTGGCCTTCACATGCCCCGCTGGATGCCATTGCCGCGCCGCCGTGCTCCTGGTTCAAGCAGAGAACTCCGGCGCTCGCGTTGACCACGCATCCAAGTTCCAGCATGCCTCCCCGCGCCAGGCCCAGCGCTCCGCCAGGCCGGCCTGCCTCTACCTCCTCTGCCGAGCTTGGCCAAGGCCCACTGGGTGAGGCCACCCCCAGCACCCCACCTTTTTTTCCTGCTGTTGGGCTAGTCAATTTCGGCCCGTTCATGTTTTTTTCCACATCTACGAATTTCCTATTTATCCTGAGACTGCAGTTTTTACAGAGAAGTCCCTAGCCTTCATGCATATAATTACCCATGAACCGTGCATCGGAATTAAACAAACTTTATATGTAATATGACTAGAATTTCATCTAGTTTCATAATATCCAACTTTCATGCATGTTTGAGATGTTTAAATTGATGTTTGTTTAAATTTGTTCAAATGCCATGCTAAAATGCTTTATTTCATAACTAAATAACCGTAGCTCGGTTTTAAATAAACTTTATATGTAAATGGGGTACAAAAATACCTAGTTTAACTTGGTGGCATCACTTTACATGTTTAATAACTCTAAAATATGGTTTAGGGCAGAACAGTACCAAATCTAAAATATGCACATGAGGATTTTCTAGACTTGTTGTTTGTTGTTCCGGCCTCATTTAAACTTGCCTAGTTAAGTAGTTTTATTATGCTTCACCTCTTGCCATGCTAACCAACATTTAATATTGTTGAGTACATAATCGAGAGAGAACTAAATAATTGTTGTGGTGTTTCGTCAATATGCAACTCGTTGCATATTGAGCTCCACTTAACTTGTAGTTTTGCTTGTGAACTTTGCCATGCCATGCCACATTAAACCGTACAGCATCATACTTGTTTGCGCATCATGCCATATTTATGTGTCGGTTGTTTACTATGTTGCTTGCTTCTTTCCGGGTTGCTTCTCTCGTTTAGCTTCGGTTTCGTTCCGGATTTGTGGGGATCCATTCGACTACATCCGTTTGTCTTCTTCATGGACTCGTTCTTCTTCCTTGCAGGATTTCAAGCAAGATGACCACACCCTCGAAATCACTTCTATCTTTGCTTGCTAGTTGTTCGCTCTATTGCTATGTTGCGCTACCTACCACTTGCTATATCATGTCTCCCATGTTGCCATGTCAAGACTCTAACCCACCTTTCCTAGCAAACCGTTGTTTGGATAAGTTACCGCTTTTTCTCAGCCCCTCTTATAGCGTTGTTAGTTGCAGGTGAAGATGAAGTTTGTTCCATGTTGGAACATAGATATGTTGGGATATCACAATATCTCTTATTTTAATTAATGCATCTATATACTTGGTAAAGGGTGGAAGGCTCGGCCTTATTCCTGGTGTTTTGTTCCACTCTTACCGCCCTAGTTTCCGTCATACCGATGTTATGTTCCTTGATTTTGCATTCCTTGCGCGGTTGGGTGTTATGGGAACCCCTAGACAGTTTGCTTTGAATAAAACTCCTCCAGCAAGGCCCAACCTTGGTTTTACCATTTGCCTCACCACCACCTACATTTTCCCTTGGGTGTCGCACTCCCGAGGGTCATCTTTATTTTACCCCTCCCCCCGGCCAGTGCTTGTCTAAGTGTTGGTCCAAACCTGTCAGCCGCCGGTGGCCACCAGGGGCAACTCTGGGCTGGCCTACCGGTAGTTTGGACAATCCGGTGTGCCATGAGACTGAGATATGTGCAACTCCTATTGGGATGTCGGCACATCGGGCGGCTTTGCTGGTCTTGTTTTACCATTGTCGAAATGTCTTATAACCGGGATTCCGAGTCTGATCGGGTCTTCCTAAGAGATGGAATATCCTTCATTGACCGTGAGAGCTTGTGATGGGCTAAGTTGGGACACCCCTGCAGGGTTTGAACTTTCGAAAGCCGTGCCCGCGGTTATGGGTAGATGGGATTTTGTTAATATCCGATTGTAGAGAACTTGACACTTAACTTAATTAAAATGAATCAACCGCGTGTGTAGCCGTGATGGTCTCTTTCCGGTGGAGTCCGGGAAGTGAACACGGTTCTTGTGTTATGCTTGAATGTAAGTAGTTTCAGGATCACTTCTTGATCACGTCTAGTTCACGACTGCTGCGTTGTTTCTCTTCTCGCTCTGCGTTGTTTCTCTTCTCGCTCTTATTTCCGTATGTTATCCACCATATATGCTAGTGCTTGCTGCAGCTCCACCCCATTACCCCTTTCCTACCCATAAGCTTAAATAGTCTTGATCTCGCGGGTGTGAGATTGCTGAGTCCTCGTGACTCACACATACTTCCAAACAATTGCAGGTGCCGATGATACCAGTGTAGAAGACACAACCGAGCTCAAGTGGGAGCTTGATGAAGTTCTTGTTCAATGGGTTGTGTCTTTTCCGGTTGATCAATAGTGGAGCCCAGTTGGGACGATCGGGGATCTAGAATTTGGGGTTGTCTTCTTTTATTTTGGTTCCATAGTCGAACCTTGATTGTATTCTGGATGATGTATGTTTAACTTGTATTTGTGTGAAGTGGCGATTGTAAGCCAACTCTTTATCCCTTTCTTATTCAGTACATGTGATGTGTGAAGATTACCCCTCTTGTGAGAAGCCTAACATGCGGCTATGCCTCTAAGTCGTGCCCCGACACGTGGGAGATATAGCTGCATTGTTGGGTGTTACAAGTTGGTATCAGAGCCATCCCCGACTTAGGAGCCCCCTGCTTGATCGAATCGCTGATGTTGTTGAGTCTAGAACAAAATGTTTTGAGTCTTAGGATTATATATATCGGAGAGTAGGATTCTTTTTACTCCTCAGTCCCTTCGTCACTCTGGTGAGGCCTCCTGACGTAGAGTTTTGGCTCTTCTCTCCTTAAATTTCACGAAAAAAATTTAGGATCACACGGGTATCTTGGAATCGTTCTGATGGTTTTGTGACGAGAACATTGTTCTTGGTGCCTCCTGACATTTAGGGGTTGTGGCAGCATCCCGGGGAGTTGAGCTCTGAGGTGACGTTGTCACAATTTTATTGTTGCAGTTCTCGAATACCTGAGTTCGCTGACATCGAAAATCTCTTTTATGCACTTGTTGGTGAGATATCGTCGACGCCACCCAGTACTGGGGCGGGAGTTCGGGAGTATTGCCATAACTCGTAAAACGGATGCTTTTCGAAGGTTGAGGTAAATGATTTCCGAAGGTTTCTCGGTTATGTGTTGAAGGATGGATACAGGTGGATGTAGGATTTGCTAGTTTTGGGTGAGATATTATGCTTCCCCTGTATCCCCAACACCCGATTGCATAACCAGAAAGTTTCGGGAGTTTATAAGTGGGAATTCAAGTAGCTCGTAGGAATTCTTTCCAACAGACACATGATACGATATGGGATCTATCATAAGTTTGTTTCCGGCTTATTCTGCAAGCCAATCCTTGTTTTGTTTTGATTGTGGTATTCGAGTTGCTTCGAAGTGAAGTTTTGAATCCATACCTTTCCTAAGTGGTGTTCTCACATTCCTATGTGAATACAAATCCTTCTTGATCGTCGAGTTTGCCATCTCAATTTCTTCTCAACCGGTGTGCTCCTCTTCAAGTGGATCTGATCATTTTTAACATCCGCAAGATCACCTCTCGGTTTTTCCAACGTTATTTGTTTCATCCGTCCCTTAGAGGCATAGCCGCATGGTAGGCTTGTCGCAAGAGGGGTAATCTTCACACATCCCATGTACTAAATAAGAAAGGGATAAAGAGTTGGCTTACAATCGCCACTTCACACAAATACAAGTTAAACATACATCATCCAGAATACAATCAAGGTCCGACTACGGAACCAAATGCTAGATCCCCGATCGTCCCAACTGGGCTCCACTACTGATCAACCGGAAAAGACACAACACAACAAACAAGAACTTCATCGAACTCCCACTTGTGCTCGGTTGCGTCATCTGCACTGGTATCATCGGCACCTGCAACTGTTCGGAAGTATATTTCAGTCACGAGGACTCAGCAATCTCACACCCGCGAGATCAAGACTATTTAAGCTTATGGGTAGGAAAGGGGTAATGGGGTGGAGCTGCAGCAAGCACTAGCATATATGGTGGCTAACATACGCAAATAAGAGCGAGAAGAGAAGCAACACAGCGGTCGTGAACTAGAAGTGATCAAGAAGTGATCCTGAAACTACTTACATCCAAGCATAACACAAGAACTGTGTTCACTTCCCGGACTCCGCCGGAAAGAGACCATCACGGCTACACACGCGGTTGATGCATTTTAATTAAGTTACGTGTCAAGTTCTCTACAACCGGATATTAACAAATTCCCATCTGCCCATAACCGCGGGCATGGCTTTCGAAAGTTCAAACCATGCAGGGGTGTCCCAACTTAGCCCATCACAAGCTCTCACGGTCAAAGAAGGATATTCCTTCTCTTGGGACGACCCGATCAGTCTCGGAATCCCGGTTACAAGACATTTTAACAATGGTAAAACAAGACCAGCTAAGCCGCCCGATGTGCCGACATCCCGATAGGAGCTGCACATATCTCATTCTCAGGGCACACCGGATTGTCCAAACTTCCGGTAGGTCAGCCCAGAGTTGCCCCTGGTGGCCACCGGCGGCTGACAGGTTCGGACCAACACTTAGACAAGCACTGGCCCGGGGGGGTTAAAATAAAGATGACCCTCGGGAGCGCGACTCCCAAGGGAAAAGTGTCGATGTTCTGGGAACGGGGGTCCCCAGACTTGCCTGCCTGCGGCCCGCGGCGTGGCTAAGCCAGCAGGCCGTACGGCCCATCTTCATCAACAAGGCATCCAAGACCCTTGCGAGGGGCCAAGCCTCGCGAGGCGGACGACACAAGACCTCCTCTGGAGTGGCCTAGTCGGGAAGGCTCACGAGGAGAGGAGATGTCATGGCGAGGCAAACCTCACGAGGCTCTCGTGATGTGAGCCATGACTTTCGACACCAGGCGGGCGCCAGCGTGCGCAGCATCCTTGTTTCCTCTTTGGTGCTAAGGAGGCCTGCGCGGGTGAGGAGTACCGTGGCATCAGGCAAAGGTTGCCAAATCGGTGCTACAAGACCAGGACCAGAAGGACGGCAAGACGGAGGTAATCGTGGAGCCCAATACGGCGTCACCACTAGAGCCTTTCGCAGGCGGAGACCACCTTTGTCGGGATAGCTTGTACTAACTGTCCCCCTTCAAATTTGCCCGCCGTTGTTGGCTCCCTCCCCCTCAACATTTGGGAAGAGGACCAGGGCCTCTATAAGTAGGACTAGCCACCACCATAGGCAAGAAAGGGCCATTTGAGACCATCCAGAACCACACAAGTTAGCCAAGCACAAGAACACCTCAACCTCGGGAGGCTGTTCTTCCCATTGTACTGTTCATCATCAGCCCTAGAGGCAATCCACCACCACACTGGAGTAGGGTATTACACCACAACGGTGGCCCGAACCAGTATAAATCTTGTGTCTTTCTGTGTTGCGAGTTCGTCGAGTTCGTCTGCGAGATCTTAGCGAGCTAGGGCGTAGATCGGTGGGAGGAAAAGACTTCGCACGCACCCCAGTGTTCAAACCTTAAGGGTTTTCCGAAACGCCACATCCGACATTTGGTGTGCTAGTTAGGGGTGCGCCGGAGCTTCTTCTCCACCAATCGACTTGCAGATTCTCCGCGGCCGCGATGTCCGATGACCCAAGAGCTGACTCCAACCGCTGGGCAGCCTGGCCAGCCCGGTCAGCGCCACCCGCCTATGAAGACCTCAACCCCGCGCTCCAGGCGGCACAAGAGCCGTCCAATCCTGCGGGGCATGGGCGACGCGGCCAGGCGTCACCTACCCGCACTCCATGGCAGGTGCAAGCCACTGCCTGAGCACCAAGCCATGCCGCAGCGAGGGCGCCGCACTCACGGCGGGAACAGGCGAACACACGGGGGGCACTCACCGTGGCAAGGGAGCTGCTGCGGTGCCGGCTGATGGAAAGCGACCGGGACACGCTGCTGGAACGCGTTGCCGAGCTGCTGGACGCGTCGGCCTCGGGAGCCCCGCCCTTTTTCCATCAGCTCCCTCCTCAGGCCACTGCTGGGATTCACGGCGGACCACGCCGCCACCACGCGTCGTCGGGTGCGCCAGGGGGCTTCGTTAACACCAGCATGGCCGGCGGCACCGGGGGCCCTGCCGCCCCCATACCGCCCGCAACAAGCATGAGTACGAGTGTCGCCTACCATGGCCCAAGTGGGACGCCGCGCTATCACCCCCAGGACGTCACGCTGGGTCGGGTGACATGGAGTGTGGGGCACCACGGCGAGGTGTTCGGGTAACAGCCCCGGAAGCCTACGTGCCCCGCATGACGGACCAGGAGTACACGTCGGAGGACGACCCAGACTCGTTCATTGAAGAAGATTGGGAAGAAGGGATGCTAAGAGTCGTAGCCTTCCAGGAGCTGCCGGGAAACCACCACGACCGCGTGTGCGATGACCACTACAGGGTACCCCTAATCCCTCAGGAGCAAGCTTACGCTAACCATGAGTCGCAGGAGGAACAGATCACTGCAACGGCCGGCGGCCCCAGCTCGACGCCCCCCCTAACGGCGGGAGGATCGCGTTGGGGGCTGCAGGAGATGGGTCGGGAGCCAGGCCCCTCCCCAAGGCGCGTGAAGCCAGGGGACACCCGGAGGTAGGCCCTCTGCCGGGGAGGCTTCGACGACCCTTCCCCCGGCAGAGGACCTGTGGTCGCCGAGGGAACCGCCGGCGTCCCCTTCCCCTCTTTTGTGTCGTCCTGGTGACCAGTCGACTCAAAGGAGGTCGAGGGTGGCGCAAGGTAGGGCCCTCGTCTGGCGATATGAAGCAAGGCCGGTACCTGTGAAGAAGGTCCAGTGCATGTGAAGCTCGCTGCCCGTGACACTCTCACATAATAATGAGTTGGGGCTGTACATGCCCCGGAGTCTTAGGAGCGCCGACCTCAGGCCCTGGGGCTCCCTCCCATGCCTAGTGGCAGCACTTAGCTCCGCACTAGTGAGAAGACTTCAAGACCCGAAGACAAGACTAGGTGCCAGACACGGCCTTTTGCTTTGGATTTCTCTCTTTCTGTGGTTTTGCTTTCTGGATCTGGATTTAAGTTGAAGCCGATTTTTTATCGATGCGCGCGGGGGTGCCTTTTCTCGTTCGAGCGATTTCTTGCCTTCTGGATCTCGTTTGGTTTGGGACTCATGTCCATCGCCTCTCCCTCGCAAGCTCCTCGCGAGCTGGACCGCGCGAAGCGCACGCTCGCCAAGCATGCGCCAGCACTGCGGCTGGTGCTCCCCTCTTATGGGGCCCCCTCAAACGGGGCGATAAGCTCCGCAGGATTCTCAGAAACTCGTCACCGCACGACCCAGCCCAAAGCTGGCGCTGACTGAGGTAAACCTCGATGGAAAACTCGCCCTCGCTACGAGTTCACGAGGGCACATACCCACATCGCATAGGAAAATAAAAACTACAATTTGCTTACATGAGGGGCTCCCCCTCTCAAAATGCTCTTACGAGTCTTCCAAGGGCCACGCCCGAGTTTTGCGTGCAGGATGAAATGACAGGAGAACATGGGATCAGCCCGAAACATCACTCGCTACATCACCCGCGGATGCGTCACTCGCATCGTCGTCGTCTTTGTCGGTGTCGTCGCCGCCGTCGGCGACACCCCCATCACCGTCGTCAAACACGTCGCCTTGGTCTGCGACGACCACCACCACGTCATCCTCCAAGGTGAAGGCCCTGACCAACGCGTCCACATGGTCCTCTATCCAACGCGCCAGGTCGCCCCGGACGGCCGTGGGTACAGAGGCAATGGCGGCATCGAAGTCAAAGTTAGGGTCGGCATTTAGAAGGTGGATGAAGACACAGGAGAAAGTGCACTCAAGCAGACCATGACCCCTTTCCTCCACAAGCTAGCGAGCCCTGGCAGATCGAGCCTCCAAGCACGTCACCACCTCGGTAAAGAAGGCCAGGTGGCTGGCATAGTCATTCGAGTGAGGGGCCATAGCATTCTCGTCGCAGATATAACCCAGGGCGGTGTTGGCCCTGTTCCGAAGGCCTTGAAGCATAGGAGCATGCTCGCGCTCCAGTGTCTGACGCAGGAGCACTTCCTCCCTGTTTTGCCGAGCGACGGCCTCGGCGTCGTCAACTCATTTCCGGAGGGAAAGCAGCTCGGCGCGGGCGGAGGCCAAGTCCGCCTGTGTCGTATCCAGGGCGGCGGTTGTGGCCTCCGCACGCCTCTCGGCCTCATCCAACCTAGGCCTGAGGGCGGCGGCCCTGCCCGCATCCTCCAGACCCGCGAGCTTCAGCTTCAAGTCGTACCTGCCCTCCAGATCTGCGCGAACCTCGTCCACCTGGCGATTGATCTCCTCCTCCACTCCGGCCCCGCGGGCCCCGACGGTGTCTTTTGCTTGAGCAACTTGACGCTGCCTTGTCTCGAGTTGCTCGAGCTCGAGGCTGCGCTCCACGGCTTCTAGGGCCAACGCCTACTCACGCTTCCGGACCTCCTCTTCCTCTGCGGGCGTCCCCCTCAGCGATGCAAGAGCGTCCCCGCGCGCCTCCACCTGCTGCTCAAGGGACGCGCTCCAGGCCTGGAGCCCCCACGCGCACTCCTCTGCAGCCTCGCGACGGCGATCGGCCTCGCGAGCCTCTTCCAAGGCTCGCGAGCAGGCTTCATGGGCGATCTTGAGGGACACCTCGGCCTTCGCATTCTCGAGATCGCGCTGATAGCGACTGAGGTTGATGGCCACCCTCAGCTTGCGCCCCTCCTCCACCAGCCGGAGGCCTTCAGCCTCGAGGCACGAGTCAACACCAGCGAGGTCTTCACCGAGTCGGCTCATCGCGTCCATCGCCTCCTGGAAGAGATCATGACGAACTACGCTCCGCCCGCGCTCGAGCTCGAACGCTCGACCCACCTCGTTCTCCACCTCGAGGGCCGCGGGCGAAGCATCAAGTGGTGCGCCACCTCTCGGCTGGGGGTTGGGAGCTGATGCCGTGCCTGACGTCAGCCCGCCCTCGTGAGGAGCTCGAGCTGATCGGGGCTCGCTGCTTGAAGAGGAACCAGAGATCGAAGTCAACCAGCTGCTGTCCATGAGCAAAGGAGGAGCCCTGGGCACGCCCGCCAAGCTCCTCACCAGACCATGGGGGAGGGGCGGACAAGCCGAGGACTCAGCGCGCCATGAAGGCGGGGACGCTCCCCCAACCGACCCTGCGCTAAGGGCGGCATGTAGGCCAGGAATGCTCAAGGCCGATGGGGGAGTTGATGAAGGACGAGGCAGCCTCTTGGAAGACGCGACAGCTTCAACGGAAGGAGCCCTGAAGGACAGACGTCAGAATAAGACGACCACACGCAAGAAGCCATGGCAATAAGATGCTTACACGTCAATGGCAATGTGCTTCCGTCGCTTCAATGGCCCGAAGATATTGCTGCCGCTGGGGGGGACCCCTTCCTCTTGCGGAGCTCCTCGAAGTCCACACAAAGACGACCGAAGCGCTGGACGTGACGGCCGGTGCGCGGCGGAGCCGAAGAAGAACTGAGAGGAATGGCTTCAGGGGGCCCGGTTGTGGTGAACAACCCGGCGCCTTCTCCCTGCAACCTCCCGAGGCTCTTGGAGCCTCGGCCTCGGGAGCCACTTGCTGCATCTCCTCAGCAACCGACGCCTCAGGAGGAGGGTCGCATGCCCCCGAGGACAACACCCCCGGATCACAACTCGGCATGTGCTCCTCAGCACTCGAGCCGCCGGCCCCCGTCGCAGCTCGCCCTCCTGCGCCGCCACCAGGGGTGAGCTCGGCACCGACGGCGACCATGACGACGGGGTTCTCGCGGGGCCCCACCAAGCCGATTGGGCGCAACCCCCACTCGTCAAAGGAAGGCATGCTCGCGGCAAATGTTCTTGCAGCGGTACAAGAGGAAGTTGTTCCTGGGCATCTCATCCGGCAGAGGGACACCCGATAGGACCGTGAGCACTGCTTGCCGCGCTGCAAGAGGAAGCCCCTCCTCCTGAAACCTCATGTTGTCCTGGCTGCGGAGCAAGTCCCACATCGGGCGGGAGTGGCGCTGAAGTGAAGCGACTCGACGCCTGATGAACTCCCTCACCACCATGGGCGCAGTCACGCCAAGGTCCTTCAACCACCTCAACTTGTCCCAGACGGGGGCAAGGCGGGGGCTCGTGAGCTTCTGATGGCCCCAGCTGGAGTTTGGAACAGCGGGCCCCGCCGGAACATGGAGCAGAGGGTTGAGCACGCCGGCGTCAACAAACACCCATCATGTACGAAACTCGCTCGTGGATGAAGGAAGCTCGAAGTCGATCCCCGCGCCCATCGTCGCAGCCATGGCCTGGAAACCCACGCACCCCGAGCTCTGCCGGGGATCGGTTAGATGCAACGAGAAGAAGTGGCGGAGGAGTGCCACAGAAGGAGCGATGCCCACCATGGCCTCGCACAAGAAGGCAAAGATGGCAAGAAGGGTCACAGATTGAGGGTCAAGATGGAGCATGTGGATCTGATAATGCTCGAGCACCGCATTGAAGAAGGCGGAGAAGGGAGGAATCAGGCCAGCCCAGAGGGCCTCAATGAAGATCGGAACCTCGGTGACTGCCCGAGCCA
Organism: Triticum urartu; assembly: GCF_003073215.2. Taxonomy (NCBI): domain Eukaryota; kingdom Viridiplantae; phylum Streptophyta; class Magnoliopsida; order Poales; family Poaceae; genus Triticum; species Triticum urartu. The sequence goes on from NC_053022.1 coordinate 272,482,133, forward strand.
TGTCTGAGCGAGACGCCAGCCAAGCCACCGTCTTTCCCCACTCGTTGAAACTAGAGGCAAGCATGGGGCGCACCTTGTCCATGCCCTCGTCGTTGAGCACCCGAGGCCAGCCGAGCGCCGGCCCGAAGGATGGAGGCACAGTTGGCGGAGACAAAGGTCTCTTCCCCTTTTCGGCTTGTTTCGGCGCCATGGCGGTGAAGCAGGCGGAGCACAAGTTAGATTGGGAGGGCAGAGCAGGGCCTTGAGGAAGCAGGGAGATTGGAAGAGACAGGCGAGACGAAGGAAGAATAACTGTGTAAGAGGCGGGGGGCGCATAGCGAGGCGGATTCAAAGGCAGCATGGGGAAGCGGAGACGCCCATGTCCAATCAACCGCCATGCGTCAACCGAGGCTGTAGGCTTTTGGGGGCCCGTGGAGCTCCGTACTTGACCCTTGGCTTCACCACGAAGCCAAGCCCGAGCGCACTGTGGGCCCGGGGGCTACTGTCGCGTTCTGGGAACGGGGGTCCCCAGACTTGCCTGCCTGCGGCCCGCGGCGTGGCTAAGCCAGCAGGCCGTATGGCCCATCTTCATCAACAAGGCATCCAAGACACTCGTGAGGGGCCAAGCCTCGCGAGGCGGACGACACAAGACCTCCTCTGGAGTGGCCAAGTCGGGCAGGCTCACGAGGAGCAGAGATGTCAAGGCGAGGCAAACCTCACGAGGCTCTCGTGACGTGAGCCATGGCGATCGACACCAGGCGGGCGCCAGCGTGCGCAGCGTCCTTGTTTCCTCTTTGGTGCTAAGGAGGCCTGCGCAGGCGAGGAGTACCGAGGCATCAGGCAAGGGTTGCCAAATCGATGCAACAGGACTAGGACCAGAAGGACGGCAAGACGGAGGTCATTGTGGAGCCCAAGACGGCGTCACCACCAGAGCCTTTCGCGGGCGGAGACCACCTTTGTCAGGATAACTTGTACTAGCTGTCCCCCTTCAAATTTGCCCGCTGTTGTTGGTTCCCTCCCCGCTCAACATTTGGGAAGAGGAACAAGGCCTCTATAACTAGGACTAGCCACCACCATAGGCAAGAGAGGACTATTCGAGACCATCCAGAACCACACAAGTTAGCCAAGCACAAGAACACCTCAACCTTAGGAGGCTGTTCTTCCCATTGTATTGTTCATCATCAGCCCTAGAGGCAATCCACCACCACACCGAAGTAGGGTATTACACCACAACGGTGGCCCGAACCAGTATAAATCTTGTGTCTTTCTGTGTTGCGAGTTCGCCGAGTTCGTCCGCGAGATCTTAGCGAGCTAGGGCGTAGATCGGTGGGAGGAAAATACTTTGCGTGCACCCCAGTGTTCGAACCTTAAGGGTTTGCCGGAACCCCACATCCAACAAAAAGGTTGGTGGTGGTGACGAAAATGGTAAAAACAAGGTTGGGCCTTGCTGGAGGAGTTTTATTCAAAGCAAACTGTCAAGGGGTTCCCATAACACCCAACCGCGTAAGTGACGCAAAATCAAGGAACATAACACCGGTATGATGGAAACTAGGGCGGCAAGAGTGGAACAAAACACCAGGCATAAGGCCGAGCCTTCCACCCTTTACCAAGTATATAGATGCATTAATTAAAATAAGAGATATTGTGATATCCCAACGTATCCATGTTCCAACATAGAACAAACTTCAGCTTCACCTGCAACTAACAACGCTATAAGAGGGGCTGAGCAAAAGCGGTAACTTAGCCAAACAACGGTTTTCTAGGAAAGGTGGGTTAGAGGCTTGACATGGCAACATGGGAGGCATGATATAGCAAGTGGTAGGTAGCGCGGCATAGCAATAGAGCGAACAACTAGCAAGCAAAGATAGAAGTGATTTCGAGGGTGTGGTCATCTTGCTTGAAGTCCCGCAAGGAAGAAGAACGAGTCCATGAGGAAGACAAACGGACGTAGTCGAACGGATCCTCACAACTCCGGAACGAAACCAAAGCTAAACCTGAGAAGCAACCCAGAAATAAGCAAGCAACATAGTAAACAACCATCACATAAACATGGCATGATGCGCAACCAAGTATGATGCATGTCCGGTTTAATGAGGCATGGCATGGCAAAGTGCACAAGCAAAACTACAAATTAAGTGGAGCTCAATATGCAACGAGTTGCATATTGACGAAACACCACAACAATTATTTAGTTCTCTCTCGGTTATGTACTCAACAATATTAAATGTTGGTTAGCATGGCCAGAGGTGAAGGATAATAGAACTACCTAAGTAGGCAAGTTTAAATGAGGCCGGAACAACAAACAACAAGTCTAGAAAATCCTCATGTGCAAATATTGGATTTGGTACTGTTCTGCCCTAAACCATATTTTAGATTTATTAAACATGTAAAGTGATGCCACCAAGTTAAACTAGGCATTTTTCTACCCCATTTACATATAAAGTTTATTTAAAACCGAGCTACGGTTATTTAGTTTTGAAATAAAGCATTTTAGCATTGCATTTGAACAAATTTAAACAAACAGCAATTTAAACATCTCAAACATGCATGAAAGTTGGATATTATGAAACTAGACAAAATTCTAGTCATATTACATATAAAGTTTGTTTAATTCTGATGAACGGTTCATGAGTAATTATATGCATGAAGGCTAGGGACTTTTCTGTAAAAACTGCAGTCTCAGGATAAATAGGAAATTCGTGGATCCAGAAAAAAACATGAACGGGCCGAAATTGACTAGCCCAACAGCAGGAAAAAAAGGTGGGGCGCTGGGGGTGGCCTCACCCAGTGGGCCTTGGCCCAGCTCGGTAGAGGAGGTAGAGGCAGGCCGGCGTGGCGGAGCGATGGGCCTGGCGCGGGGAGGCAGGCTGGACCTTGGAGGCGCGGTCAACGCGAGCGCCGGAGTTCTCTGCTCGAACCAGGAGCACGGCGACGCGGCAACGGCATCCAGCGAGGCATGTGAAGGCCAGGCACGGCGAGGCATCAGGGAATGGATCCGGTCCATCCGGATCCGGCAGCGAACGGCGCGGGTGAGGGGATCGATGGCAAGCTCAACGGCGGCAGCGTGGTTTCCATGGCCCTGGCGGCTCTGCAGGGGGGAGGGCGAGAGAAATGTGAGGCCTGCGAGAGAGAGAGAGTAGAAAAAGAAGGGGCGTGGCGGCGCGCTGCTCACCGGCGGCGGGGAACCGGCGTGGCGGGGTTCTGGCGAGGCGGCGGCGATGCTCGGCGCAGGAGGCGCTGCTCAGGAGCCACGTGACGCGAGCAGGGAGGCGACAGAATGGGCGGCGGTGCAGGACGGGCGCCTCAGGCCCGGTTGTGGCCCGGGGCAGGCTCCAGATGGGCCGTGAGGGCCGCGGCAAAGTGGACGCTAGAGAGGCGAAGTGGAGGGCTGTGAGTGGCTGTGGGAAGCGGGGAGGTGACGTGGCAGCTCTCGGTTGGTCGGGGCGACGCCTCAGGTGGCGGCGCGCCCTCTGGGCCGGCGACAAGTGGCGGTGGCGGGGTGGTTTGGCGCTAAAATTGAGGAGGGAGGAGGCTGGCGGCTGCGGGGATCCCGAGGGGGAGGCTAGAAGGTAGGTGGAGGCTAGGGTAGACCAAATTTGGAAGTGAGGGGGTTTATATAAGGTAGGAGCTAGGGTTAGGGGGTTTTGGGAGCTTCCGGAGCCCTCCGATCGTGATCCGACAGCTCTGGTCGGAGGGGAGGGGTTAGATGGGCTGCAGGTGGGCTGTGGAGAGACCGTGGGCTGAGAAGAGAGAGAAGTAGAGCGGTCCGGCGATTGTTCCGGAGACCGAAACGTCCGACATTTGACCTGCTATAATGCCGCTATAGTTTAACGGTTGGGATATCAAACGAACTCCGAATGCGATGAAACTTGGCAGGCGACCTACTAACAACATAACAACACTGCATGCCAACTTTCAACCCATTCCGAGAACATTTTCCAGCCACTTATAAAATACTATTTCGGACGTGCCGCGGGCGCCTGCAAGTGTGTCTGGGCTCAGAACGGACAACGGAGAGAATGAGGAGACCGGGACGGATGCAAGTTTTGAAAACATGATGATGCAATGCGGATGATGACATGGTAAGATGCGACACGCAATCAAATGACAAGGCAACAACAACGAATCACTGGAAGACACCTGGCGCATCGGTCTCGGGGCGTTACAGATGCATAGCAACGATAGGGGGAGAGTGTGTCCATGTACCCTTGTAGACCGAAAGCGGAAGCATTTACTTAACGTTGTTGATGTAGTCGAATGTCTTCTCGATTCAACCGATCAAGTATCGAACGTACGACACCTCCGAGTTTTGCACACGTTCATCTGCATGACGTCCCTCGAACTCTTGATATAGCAAAGTGTCGAGGGAGAGTTTCGTCAGCACGATGGTGTGGTGACGGTTATGGTGAAGTGATCCGCGCAGGGCTTCGCCTCAGCACTATGACAATATGACCGGAGGAGCAAACTATGGAGGGGGGCGCCGCACACATCTAGGAATCAATGGTGCGTGTTCTAGCGGTGCCCCCCCCACATATATATAGGTGGGAGAGGGAGAGGGGCTGCAAGGTGTGCCCCAAGTAGGAGTAATCCTACTTGGGCGCCTCCTCCAAGTCGGCCTCCCCCTTTTCCATATCCATCGGAGGGGGACGGAAAGAGAGGGGGGAGGGGAAGGAAAGGGGGAGGCCGAATCCTCCCCTTTCCTTCTCCCTTCCCTTCCTTTCCTTCTCCTATTCGGCCTATAGGGGGCGCACCAGCCCCTTTTGGGGCGGGTCTGTCCCTCTCTTGGCCCATTAGGCCCATGTAGCTTGCCGGGGGTTGCCCGGAACCCCTTCCGGTGACCCGATACATACCAGGTACCCCCGGAACACTTCCGGTGTCTGAATACTATCATCCTATATATGAATCTTTACCTCTCGACTATTTCGACTCCTCATCATGTCCGTGATCTCATCCCGGACTCTGAACAACACTCGGTCACCAAATCACATAACTCATATAATACAAAATCGTCATCGAAAGTTAAGCGTGCGGACCCTACGGGTTCGAGAACTATGTAGACATGACTGAGACACCTCTCTGGTCAATAACCAATAGTGGAACCTATATGCTCATATTGGTTCCCACATATTCTACGAAGATTTTTATCGGTCAAACCGCATAACAACATATGTTGTTCCCTTTGTCATCGGTATGTTACTTGCCCGAGATTCGATCGTCGGTATCTTCATACCTAGTTCAATCTTGTTACCGGCAAGTCTCTTTACTCGGTCTGTAATGCATCATCCCGACAACTAACTCATTAGTCACATTGCTTGCAAGGCTTATCATGATGTGTGTTACCGAGAGGGCCCAGAGATACCTCTCCGATACTCAGAGTGGGAAATCCTAATATCTATGCCAACCCAGCAAACATCTCCGGAGATACCTGTAGAGCATATTTATAATCACCCAGTTACGTTGTGAAGTTTGATAGCACACAAGGTATTCCTCTGGTATTCGAGAGTTGCATAATCTCATAGTCAAAGGAATATGTATAAGTCATGAAGAAAGCAATAACAATAAAACTTAATGATCAGTATGCTAAGCTAACAGATGGTCTTGTCCATCACATCATTCTCCTAATGATGTGATCCCGTTCATCAAATGACAACACATGTCTATGGTTAGCAAACTTAACCATCTTTGATTAACGAGCTAGTCTAGTAGAGGCATACTAGGGACACTGTGTTTTGTCTATGTAAACACACATGTATCAAGTTTCTGGTTAATAAAATTCTGGCATGAATAATAAACATTTATCATGATATAAGGAAATATAAAATAAAACCTTATTATTGCCTCTAGGGCATATTTCCTTCAGTGCTTTCAATCTTCGGTTTGAGGGACTTCAAGTATGATATACATCGACTCTTCTTCCATTGCAACTCAGAGTTGGTAATGATCCGATCTAAACCGCTAATGCATCTTCATAGTGTTCCTGGTTTGAGCATAGGGTGATTTTTTCTAGTACTTTTTCCAACAACTATTATTTAGATCACTTCCTGGTGTTAATTATTGCTTTTAGTTTATTCTTTGAAGTTTAATTGGTGAAAGATTTGCATGTTCAAATTGTTTTCCATGTCGTGACCTCCATCGATCATGATCTATATGATGACCCTTTATGTCTTGGGAACTTGGGAGTAATATGTATGTGCAAGTAAATAAAGTTCAATGTCTTGATATTATGGTGTGGTGTGATTCTCTAGTGGTGATGTCCGAACATCGAATGCATGCCACTTCACCTTTATGGGCCTAGACGAGAGCATTCAGTTATTGGGTGGCTGGGGTGACAGATATTACCAAACCCTAAATTTACGAACTACTTCATGAGGAATTGATGGGACCCTAGGATTTAATGTTTCTTTTATTTGTTTTCTTAATTACTCTTGTTGTATTTGCGGATGCTTGCATTAAGGGTATAAGCATAAGTATGTATGTTGTTCAAGTGAGATAGTACGTTAGCACATCCTCCACCACACAACAAGTATCAAGGCGATGAAATTTAAACTGAATAGAACTAGGTGAAAACAACTTGATGGAATTTACAACGATATTGATTATGATTTGATCCCTACAAGTAATACAACTTGCTACGCTGTTACACTTTTTATAAGATATGCATTCTTGCAACTATTCTTATGATCAAACAAATAATGAAAACACTCTTTGCGTCTTTTACTTTGATTCCTTGTTATTTTCTATTAGCCAATTTATTATGCTCTTTCTTAGGTTCGACACTCTACTTATAAAAAAAATCTGTAGTTGATCCCTTACACTTGTGGGTTATCATCGCTAAACTATCTATCATCTGCTAATGCAATCACTATTGGTAGCACCTACAGAATTTCTTATGACTTGCAACATTTGAATTAAAATTATCATTTTTCCGTGTTATACACCAACCTCTTACTCTTGTCGGGGGCTTGAGTGTTCATGTTTGTAACATCCCAAAATTTCAATTTGGAATGTTATACATAGGTCAATCACGCATACCATATTTTATTGCATTTTCTCTTCGCGATACTAGAAACTCTAAGCAACTCAAGGACCCACGGAGAGAGTTGGGAATTTTCTTATTTTATGTATTTGAGTTTTCTCAAATTTTGAAAACAGGATCATTTGATTTTAATTATTTTTCCCCAAAAATATTTTATATCAAAATATATGAGAGGAGATAATATAACTTCTCCAAAATGAATGAAATATTAGAGGAAAAATATTAAAATCAAATAAGTTATTTTTATTTGGATTTTTTCGCGATTTTATTTGAATTAGGAAAAATATGCGTTTTTCAAAATTGCATTATAGGCCTAAATAAATGTTCACTTTATCCGCAATAATATTAGAGGACCGTGAAAGTTTATTTCAGGATTTTTGGAGTCTGTTTAGTATTTATTTTAATTGTTTTCTACGTCAGGATTTATTAAAAAAAGTTACCGCCTTACCGGGCCGTACCCGAGACGGACACCTCCGGCCGGGGCCTTTATAAGCCGCCCCGGGCCGCCGCCTCAGCCACTAGCGCCGCCCCGCCGAACACCTAACCCTAAGCCGCCGCCACCGCCCTAGCGCCGCACCGCCGCCGCCCCGTCCCGCCGCCCGCCGTCGAGGTAGCCACCGCCGCCGCCGGTTTTCGCTAGAAAACCATACATTTTTTTCGAAACCCTGGTTCGTTTTTTTAGTTTCTGTTTTTTTTGGTTTTTCTCACTTTAGTTAAACCACGGACGTTCGTCCGTATGTTCATTTTAACGAGTGCCGTTCATCCGTTAGCCACAGACAACGAAAGTTTGTTTGTTAGCCTGTTCGTCAGTTTTCTTTTTCCAGGGCTTTTCCGCGATTATTTTCGATCGTGATTTCTGCCCTAATCTTCGATCTAGTTTATCTTTTCACTCGTTTATCCAAATCAGGTGAAACAAGCGCCTAGATATTCGTCTCGAAGCCCTCTTTCCGTTTAAACAACTTGAACAAGATTTTGGTACTATAAAATTTGACTTTAGTCTAGATTAGTAATCGGATCTTGTTTCTTTCGTAGTTTGAGTTTCGTTGCTCCGTTTGATTTGATTCTTTTTGCAAACCGGAGTTCTTCAGTTGAACTTTCTGGTTAGATATTCTTATTTGAGTTTTCCGCATGCATCTTTGCTTGATTTCTTATGTATGTTATTATTTGTTTGCGACAGAACACCTAGAGTGCGAAGCATGCTACTATGAGTCTTTAGGATTTGCAGATCGTCAGCAAGGCAAGTAACACTTTGATCATACCCCCTTTATCACCCAGTTTTTATGCATTAGTTTCAACCCTCACACATTGCATGAGTAGGATCTCTTAACATGTGGGTTTGGGAAGTAGATGATGAGGTAGAACCTATTACCTGTTTTATTATCAAACCCTTGGGAGTTACTTCTACGTTATGCTTATATTGCTATGCTATGCTCGTAGACGTGGTTTGGGTTTGAGTGTATCCATGATAGATGTGAGTTGTTAATTAATGGTTCAACTTAAGGTGGCAACTCTAATACACATCTGGGTGGATTGCTTGTGGGCACCTGGAGAATCCAGTGTTGTCCTAGGATATCCCGGAGTATCCGTGTGATCATCCTACGGTCCGCCACCCAGGCTCAAAGGGATCATAAGATTATTCATGCTAGAAACTTCCGTGTGCAGCCACAAGCCATTGTGGGCTCTAGCATAGTTGAGTATGTTGCGTGACCTCTTTCAGTGGTGGGCTAGCAGATGTAGGGGAAAGTAGGTGTAACGGTCCACCCGGAGTAAAGAGTTAATGTTTCTGAAAGACTGTGTCTCGGTCATCCGTTTCTCAAACACCCTGTAGTGCGAGAAATCCAACGGAGGAGATCGAGTCTTGTGGGGAAAAGTGTGCAAACCTCTGCAGAGTGTATAAACTAATCATGGTTAGTCGTGTCCTCGGTTATGGACATCTTGAGTATCTGGTACTTGAATTATTGATTTGATTTCATCACTCTAAAATTAATTTCTTGGGATGTTGATGACTACTTTAATTGGGATTGAGTTGGAGGAACCTTCTCAATGTTGTTTCAACTACCATGATAGTTAAATAAAATATATTCCTTTGTTGTAGGGAAAAATTGGCTTTTCGCAAAACAATATAACCATAGAGCCTCCACCAGCCATATATGCATGTACTGATAGCATTTATCTGTTCATTGCTCTCTTGTGTTATATTGCCAGCATATTCCATGTGCTGACCCGTTTTTGGGCTGTAACGTATCATGTTGCAGACTTTTCAGACGATGAGTAAGATGTTGTAGGTCGTTTGCCATGCACTCAGCTGTGTCGTTGGAGTTGATGGACTCACTTATCTTCCAAGCCTTCCGCTGCTATCTTATTTAGATGGCCTTAAGCCATATTTATTGTAGTAAGTTCTCTATCGAGACATTCTATGTAATAAGTGTGTGATTGCTACTCTGTTATAAATCCTTCGAAGTACTGTGTGTGTCAGCATTACCGATCCAGGGATGACACTGAAGCATAGAGACTTGACCGTTTGAGGTCGGGTCGCTACAAGATGGTATCAGAGCACACGCTGAATGTAGGACACGACCACTAAGATGAGCCATAGATCACTCTTCTCTACTCATTTCTGACTCCTCCCCGTTTTCCACTCTTTATGATGGCGGACTCAAGGAACAAGTTTACCAGCCGGATGAAGACACCCCGTTTGGACGACACTTGAAGGAAGTCACTAATTACCTGAACATCGGAATACCAAGCTTCACCGGGACCTACACCGCCACCTTACCAGAAGAGGAGCGTTGGTTGATTCGAGTTCAAGTTCTAGGAAGGACGTTCACGCTAGTCACTAAACCCATAGAGTTTTCCTTTGATGCACCAACCTAGAGTCTAGGCAAGAGCATGGCAGCCCACATCGCCATGGGACGCATCGGCGAAGTTTATCACAAGGAGCTTAAGGACACTATCTACCAGATATGTGGGCGCTGAGATGAGCAATGGGAGATGATCAGCACCAGGAAGGACAGATCCATTGCAGCATTCATCCCGGAGTTAAATCATCACATACGTCGCTAGGAGAACCAGATGTGTGCAAGCGTGATAGATTTTAAGAAGACGATGACCAGGATCACAGAGCTAGAAGAGGAGCTCAAGTCTACACGCGATGGATATGAGGAGGAAATGATGATACTTGTGGAGAAGAATGACGACATGACAAGGAAGCTAGGAGTTTTCATGGGAGACCCCACGCCAGGAGGAGAAGAAGATGAACCTAAGGAGATTTGTTCTGAAGACTACATCATCATCGACGACACCGACTCCAACCCTCATAGTAGTGATGATGACTTTGAAGACGAAGCTGGAGCAGATATCATGGAGTCTTCCACCGATCAAAATTTCTAGTAGACCACCATATGATTAGTTGTATTCCCCCATGTATATAGAATAGTCTGAGCACTATAATGATAGTTAGATCGATTGTATGCCCTTGCTTGATTGATTGAGTGATATAATATGATTGTGTTTGTCTCATGTGCATATGGGTAATGCTCTCTCATTAGACCTCATTCTATTCTAATCTCTCCCCTCTAAACCCATCAGATGCCTCCAAGACGTGACCCCGGATTTGCTTTCCCACTGGAGCTCACTCAGTTGATCCAGCAGCAGAATACACTGATGCAGTTGCTAGTTCAGAATCAGGGCAACAACAACAACAACAATAACAATAACAACCGACGCCACCACCACCAGTTGACAACTTAGCCCATTTTCTGAGGTTATAGCCGCCGGTGTTTTCCAGTAGCACCGAGCCCATAGTTGCAGATGATTGGCTACATGGGATTGGAAGGGAGTTAACCGCTGCCGGTTGCACAGATGCTGAGAAGGTGCGTTTTGCCGCACACCAATTGGATGGACCTACAACTGCATGGTGGGAAAATTACACAGCCACTTTTTCCATAGCAAATGTCACTTGGGAGCAGTTTCAGCAAGCTTTCCGCACAGCTCATTTCTCAACTGGAGCTATGAGCATGAAGAAGTGGGAGTTTCGCAACTTACGCCAGTGGAATCGTACTGTAGGCCAGTACGTGGAGGAGTTTAGTAAGTTATCTCGTTATTCCCCAGATGATGTGGCCACGGATGCTGCAAAGCAGGAGAAGTTTATGGAAGGGTAGAATGATGAGATGAGTATGCAGTTGATGGTGGCAACATTCAACAACTACCAGGAGTTGGTAGATAAGGCTCTTATTATTGAAGGGGAGCAGCAGCAGATTGAGAGCCGCAAGAGGAAGTATGGACACGGGAAGTACAACTCAGGAGCTCAGCAGAAACCCCGTCTCACCCCGAACCCGGGAGGATTTACCCATAACCATGGAGGCCATAACCATAATGGACGAATTCCGCATAACCACAACAGCCCTAGGAATGGAAATGGGAATGGAGCAGGCAACAATCATAACCGCTCTAATCCAGCAACGCCCGCCAAGAAGGACCTAAGTCACATTACTTGTTTCAAGTGCGGGAAGACTGGACACTATGCCACCGAGTGTTTTGAAGCGAAGAATGGGAATGGCAACGGAAACTCTGGGAAGAAGCCCAACCCATTCACAAAGGACAAGTGAACCACATGTATGTAGAGGAGGTTGAAGAGCAGCCAGATGCAGTTATCAGTAAGTTTTTGGTTAAGTCATTTACCGCAATAGTTCTTTTTGATACAGGTGCATCGCATTCATACATTTCAAGGGGATTCGTGGATAAATATAAGTTGCCCACCAAGGTACTTAGGAAACCCATGTTAGTAAGCTCACCAGGAGCGGAGTATATGGCTAGTCAGGGATGTTTTCAGATGCCATTGACCATAGGTAGGCATGTTTTCCCCTCAGACTTGATAATGTTGGAATCCCAAGGGTTGGATGTGATACTCGATATCGATTGGCTATTGATGTATGGAGGAAACATCGATTGCGCCAGCAAGACTATTTTACTCACCACCCCGGAAGGGAAAAGGATAAAGTATGTATCCAGGTGTAGTCCTAAGAGTACTCATGTAAATTCTCTCACGGGAGTTGTTCAAGAAGAAGTGCCTGTAGTGAAGGATTACCAGATGTATTTCCAAAGGAATTACCAGGCATGCCCCGGATCGAGACATTGAGTTTTTGATAGAGCTATTGCCAGGCACTGGACCAATATTGAAGAGACCATACCGGATGACCGCAAATGATCTGGAGGAGATTAAGAAGCAGATTAAGGAGTTATTGGAGAAAGGTTACATTCGACGAAGTTCATCACCATGGGGAGCCCCAGTGCTTTTGGTTGAGAAGAAGGATAAGTCTCTGAGAATAGTTGTTGATTATCGGGCATTGAATGAGGTGACGATCAAGAACAAGTACCCACTGCCGATGATCAATGATTTGTTTGACCAGCTGCAAGGAGCTAAAGTGTTTTCCAAGATCGATCTACGATCAGGATATCACCAGCTCAAGATTCGAGAAAAGGATATACCTAAGACAGCTTTTACCACAAGGTATGGGTTATATGAGTACAAGGTTATGTCATTTGGATTGACTAATGCCCCTGCCTATTTCATGAGTATGATGAATAAGGTGTTCATGGAATTCTTGGATAAGTTTGTTGTGGTGTTCATTGATCCTATCTTGGTATACTCAAAGGATGAAGAGTAACACAAGGAACATTTGCGTTTGGTTCTTGAGAAGCTCAGGGAACATCAGTTATATGCCAAGTTTAGCAAATGTGAGTTTTGGTTGAAGGAAGTTGGATTTATTGGACATTTTATATCAGGAGAAGGTATAGCAGTGGACCCTACAAAGGTTAAATCAGTCACTGAGTGGTTGGCACCCACCTCAGTTGGAGAGATCCGCAGTTTTCTTGGACTCGCGGGATACTATCAGAGATTCATTAAGAATTTTTCCAAGATTGCGAAGCCCATGATGGCGTTGCTAAAGAAGGACACCAAGTTCCATTGGACTGAAGAATGTGAAGCAAGTTTCCAAGAATTGAAGAAACGTTTGACTACGGCCCCAGTGCTGATTCTGCCGGATATATACACAACGATTTCCAAGTGTATTGCGATGCCTCTCGCTTAGGACTTGGAGGAGTACTTATGCAAGACGGAAGAGTTGTTTCGTATGCCTCACGACAACTTCAACCGCATGAGTTGAATTATGCCACACATCACTTGGAATTGGCAGCGGTAGTGCAAGCACTTAAGACCTGGAGACATTTTCTTATTGGGAACCATTGTGATGTGTACATGGATCATAAGAGCTTGAAGTACATTTTCACATAGAAGGAGTTGAACCTCAGGCAAAGGAGATGGTTGGAGCTTATAAAGGATTATGATATGAAATTGCACTATCATCCAGGCAAGGCCAATGTCATAGCAGACGCGTTGAGCTGGAAGAGTTATGCCAATACCCTAGTAACAGGAGGATTGCCAAGGGAGTTAGCAGAAGATCTCAAGGAGCTTCGTTTGGAGATTGTTCCTAGAGGTTTTGTTACAACCATGGAAGTTCAGTCGACATTGTTGGGAAAGATTCGATAAGCCCAGAAGGATGACAAAGAAATTGTCGAGATAAAGGAGAAGATGGCTGAAGCCAAAGCCAAAGGTTTTCGTGAGGATGAGCACGACACCTTGTGGTTTGAGGACCGTATATTTGTGCCCAATAATGCAGAGATCAGGAAGTTGATATTACAGGAAGCTCATGACACGCCATACTCGATACACCCCAGAAACACCAAGATGTATTTGGATTTGAAGGAGCTTTTCTGGTGGACCGGAATGAAGAAGGATATTGCCGAGTATGTAGCCGTATGTGATGTATGTCAGAGAGTGAAGGCAGAACATCAGAAGCCAGCAGGATTACTGCAACCTATGCCGATACCCGAATGGAAGTGGGATAAGCTTCGCATGGATTTTATCACCGGATTACCCAGGACCCGATCGGGGTATGATTCTATCTTGGTAGTAGTGGATCGTTTGACCAAAGTCGCTCACTTTATCCCCGTGAAGACCACCTATACAAGTGTGAAGTTGCCCAAGATATACATGACCAGGATCGTATGTCTGCATGGAGTTCCGAGGACCATCATATCAGATAGGGGAACATAGTTTACTTCAAAGTTTTGGCACCAGCTGCACCAGGCTTTGGGTACCAGGCTAGAGTTCAGTACAGCATTCCATCCGCAGACAGATGGACAGACTGAGAGAGTAAATCAGATCCTGGAGGACATGTTAAGAGCTTGTGCGCTAGACTATGGGTCTAGTTGAGATGACAACTTGCCCTACGCGGAGTTCTCATACATCAATAGCTACTAGGCCAGTTCGAAGCCCTGTATGGACGAATGTGCAGGACACCGTTGATGTGGGATGAAGTTGGAGACCCTTAGTTGTTTGGACCGGATTTGATTAAGGAGTCCAAAGAGAAGGTTAAACTGATTTAGGATAGACTGAAGGTAGATCAGTACAGACAGAAGAGTTATGCAGACTCAAAACACAAGGAGGTAGTCTATGAAATCGGAGATATAGCATATCTGCGAGTGTCACCCCTGCGAGGAGTTAAGTGTTTTGGAGTTAAGGGAAAGTTAGCCTCGAGGTTTGTAGGGCCATACCGTGTTTTGGAACGCATGGGAGAGGTTGCCTACAAGTTGGAATTACCCGAAGGACTGTCAGGAGTTCATAATGTGTTTCACGTTTCCCAGTTGAAGAAGCACCAGGCTGAGATGGCCGATATCCCTCTGAGAGATACGGTGCACCTGGAAGCAATTTAGTTGGATAGTGATCTGACCTATGAGGAGAAACCAGTTAAGATTCTCGAGTATGCCAGTCGAGTTACTCGCAGCAAGGTTATCAACTTTTGCAAAGTTCAGTGGAGCCACCATAACGAGGATGAAGCCACCTGGGAATGAGAGGATGATCTACGCAAAGTACACCCACACCTATTTTCTAGCCAACCCGAATCTCGAGGGCGAGATTCATCTTAAGGGGGGTAGGTTTGTAACATCCCAAATTTTCAATTTGGAATGTTATACATAGGTCAATCATGCATATCATATTTTATTGCATTTTTGCTTCGCGATCCTAGAAATTCTAAGCAACTCAAGGACCCACGGAGAGAGTTGGGAATTTCGTTATTTTTCATATTTGAGTTTTCTCAAATTTTGAAAAGAGGATCATTTGATTTTAATTATTTTTCCCCGAAAATATTTTATATCAAAATATATGAGAGGAGGTAATATGACTTCTCCAAAATGAATGAAATATTAGAGGAAAATATTAAAATCAAATAAGTTATTTTTATTTGGATTTTATCGCAATTTCATTTGAATTAGGAAAATATGTGTTTTTCAAAATTGCATTATAGGCCTAAATAAATGTTCACTTTGTACGCATTAATATTAGAGGACCGTGAAAATTTATTTCAGGATTTTTGAAGTCTGTTTAGTATTTCTTTTATTTGTCTTCTTGCATCAGGATTTATTTAAAAAAAGTTACCACCTCACCGGGCCGTACCCGAGCCGGACACCTCCGGCCGGGGCCTTTATAAGCCACCTCGGACCGCCGCCTCAGCCCACCAGCGCCGCCCCGCCGAAACCCTAACCCTAAGCCGCCGCCGCCGCCCCGCCTAGACGCCCCGTCCCGCTGCCCGCCGCCACCGGTTTTCGCTAGAAAACCATACAGTTCGTTTTTTTTTCGAAACCCTAGTTCATTTTTTTAGTTTTGGTTTTTTTTGTTTTTTCTCAGTTTAGTTAAATCACGGATGTTCGTCCATACATTCGTTTTAACGAATGCCGTTCATCCATTAGCCACATACAATGAACGTTCGTTCTTTAGCCTGTTCGTCAGTTTTCTTTTTCCAGGGTTTTTTCGTGATTATTTTCGATCGCGATTCCTGCCCTAATCTTCGATTTAGTTTATCTTTTCGCTCGTTTATCCGAATCCGGTGAAACAAGCGCCTAGATCTTCGTCTCGAAGCCCTCTTTCCGTTTAACCAACTTGAACAAGATTTTGGTACTATAAAATTTGACTTTAGTCCAGATTAGTAATCAGATCTTGTTTCTTTCGTAGTTTGAGTTTCGTTGCTCCGTTTGATTTGATTCTTTTTGCAAACCGGAGTTCTTCAGTTGAACTTTCTGGTTAGATCTTCTTATTTGAGTTTTCCCCGTGCATATTTGCTTGATTGCTTATGTATGTTATTGTTTGTTTGCGACAGAACACCCGGAGTGCGAAGCGTGCTACTACGAGTCTTTAGGATTTGCAGATCGTCATCAAGGCAAGTAACACTTTGATCATACCCCCTTTATCACCCAGTTTTTATGCATTAGTTTCAACCCTCACACATTGCATGAGTAGGATCTCTTAACATGTGGGTTTGGGAAGTAGATGATGAGGTAGAACCTATTACCTGTTTTATTATCAAACCCTTGGGAGTTACTTCTATGTTATGCTTATATTGCTATGCTATGCTCGTAGACGTGGTTTGGGTTTGAGTGTATCCATGACAGATTTGAGTTGTTAATTAATGGTTCAGTTTAAGGTGGCAACTCTAATACACATCTGGGTGGATTGCTTGTGGGCACCTGGAGAATCCAGTGTTGTCCTAGGATATCCCGGAGTATCCGTGTGATCATCCTACGGTCTGCCACCCAGGCTCGAAGGGATCATAAGATTATTCATGCTAGAAACTTCCGTGTGCAGCCACAAGCCATTATGGGCTCTGGCATAGTTGAGTATGTTGCGTGACCTCTTTTAGTGGTGGGCTAGCAGATGTAGTGGAAAGTAGGTGTAACGGTCCACCCAGACTAAAGAGTTAATGTTTCTGAAAGACTGTGTCTCGGTCATCTGTTTCTCAAACACCCTGTAGTGCGAGAAATCCAACGGAGGAGATCGAGTCTTGTGGGGAAAAGTGTGCAAACCTCTGCAGAGTGTATAAACTAATCATGGTTAGCCGTGTCCCCGGTTATGGACATCTTGAGTACCTGGTACTTGAATTATTGATTTGATCTCATCACTCTAAAATTAATTTGTTGGGATGTTAATGACTACTTTAATTGGGATTGAGTTGGAGGAACCTTCTCAATGTTGTTTCAACTACCATGATAATCAAATAAAATATATTCCTTTGTTGTAGGGAAAAATTGGCTTTTCGCAAAACAATATAACCATGGAGCCTACACCAGCCATATATGCATGTAGTGATAGCATTTATCTGTTCATTGCTCTCTTGTGTTATATTGCCAGCATATTCCATGTGCTAGCCCTTTTTCGGGCTGCAACGTATCATGTTGCAGACTTTTCAGATGACGAGTAAGATGTCGTAGGTCGTTTGTCATGCACTCAGCTATGCCGTTGGAGTTGATGGACTCACTTATCTTCCAAGCCTTCTGATGTTATCTTATTTAGATGGCCTTAAGCCATATTTATTGTAATAAGTTCTCTATCGAGACATTCAATGTAATAAGTGTGTGATTGCTACTCTGTTATAAATCCTTCGAAGTACTGTGTGTGTCAGCATTACCGATCCAGGGATGACACTGAAGCACAGAGACTTGACCGTTTGAGGTCGGTTCGCTATAATATTACATGACAACAACCGGGACACCTTATGCAAGATCTCCCTTCTTCCATCTACCCAACTTCTTCCCCACGGATCTAAGCGTCTACACTCATGCCTACCACCTCCACTCATTCTAGTTCATGATCGATGCGGCCACCTTGTAAGGTGGCTGATCCATTGGGCTTTCACTATTGTCCATAACAGAAGCAGACAGAGCATCTGATTCAGACGATGATACAAAGCCGAGAGTCATTTAGTAGAAATCTAACTTTAGTTTCGGATCTATCAACACAGGGTTGATAACTTACCTAGTAATTGGTTGTTGTAAGAACTCCATGCATGCAATGGTGTCGTGTCCTTTCGAGCTTCTTCTTCGCCATAACAACCCTCTCTCATTCGCAAAGGAAAATTCTAGTAGCTCCTAAGGTGAGAGGCGCTCTGCATTAGATTTGTTTGTTCCGACCACATATTAGGTTTAATCTGATGTCATGAGTCACGGCTCACCATCGTAGTATCTAATGAAGCAACAACAACTTGCATGCCACATGGATATCTGTTTTCCTAGTCCAAAGAACAAGACACCACCTTACATAGCCTAGACAAAACCACATTTACTACATTTTTCATATTTCCTTGAAAAGGGAATTGGACCATATCATGAGACTCCATGAAGCGGCACACTAGCGACCATCTATGTTCAGGAGTAGAAACTCCACATCCATACATGGACCACTATAATGCTACTTTTGTACTACTTTGATCAACATATTGTTGGTGAAATGTGATCTTACTAGTGGTATACCAAAGACTAGCACAATAAACAATGAAATGGGTCGTAAAAGGTCACTACGCCGTTATCAGAACTTCTGCCTGTTAGGGCATAGCCGAATACATCTTCTTTTTTGTCATCTTACCAGGATTGGAAGAAGCCACACCTAACATAAAAGAAACATACACAAATCAATTTGCAAAAAATAACTACAACCAATTTCACGAGAAATTTATCCATGCAAAATAAAATGAAAAAATATAGAAGAATGCTTAATTCTCTTTTTTCTATTCTTTCTGCCTAAATGCAAGGTGGCTCCGTGAGAAATTTCCTCAAATCAAATAGAGGGAGATTTATATATGCTCCACAGACAAAGAATGAGCATGATAAACAAGTGAGGGGGCGGGGGGACAAGAGGGGTAAGGGTACGAAAAATTGGCGAGGAAAAGAGTGGCAGAACGGTTTGAGAGAGTGGTTTTGGAGGGAGTGTGAAATAAAGTTATTGTCATAAATCACAAGTTTAACGCGCAAACAATGTTGGAACTTGGTCTTCATGTGACATTATAAGTTAATAAATCATCCTTTCTCAATAATAATAGAAGTAAAACTTAGGCATGTGATATGGACACATGTATAAGATAAAGAGTTCGATAGTACATGATTCTAGAAAGTTACTACCTCCTTTCGGATTTAAAAGGCTCAAGTGTATCCTAGGTCAGTAATTTGACCAACATAACATGCACTATATATATCACAATAAATATATCGTAATAAACTACAAATGTTATTCTAATGGTATAACTTTTGTGACATTTAATTTGTATTACATTGATCAAGTTGTCAATCTAGAGATAAGCGTGGGTTTTTTAAACTGGAAAGAGGGGAGTGTGTATTTAGTTCACATGAACACAAAACACATAAGAATCTTACTAGAATGGTAAAATTAAAGTCAAACTACAGAAAAAGCATATTAATATGTCATTATGACCCTAAAAGGACACATCTTTGTACTTTGGTGCATAAGAATCCTAAGAGGAGCTCCATGTAGATTGTCTAATTGTAGCGTGAGACCAAATGAAAACTTTCTTTACATTTTTTTTTGAACCAAGCAAATGAATAATGATATTGAAGCCGAAAGTCCAGTTCTGCTCCCAAGCTCAGATGAGCTCGGGGTGAACAGTAAATTTCAAAAAAAACAATTCTGATTTTTCTGGCAAACTTTGACAAATTTTTTTGTATGCTTGACAAATTTCATCACGAAATGACACTCTGATTTATTTTCTCCATGACTTCCACGAATGTCCTTTCATGATAAATTTTTGCAATAACGCAAAAAAATGTCAAAGTTTACCACAAAAAATAGTTTTTAAAATTTGTTTACTGTATTTTTTACTACTCATCAGGGAGCATTTGAGCTGGAGAGCAGATACTCCAGGTCCAACTGAAGCAAAAAAAGTATATGTACATACTTTTCTTATGAACCAAACAAAGCTTTATAATAACAAAATATAAAAAATAAAAAGGAATTGGGTGCTTTTGATTCTTCAGCAATGTTTCTCTATGAAATTCCGAGCATATTGACAAGGAGAGCGAACTGCACAAACCATCAACTATTATTGTTGCTTTTGCATAGGACACTTACTTTTTAGGTTTGTTGCCCACAAGACCATCTATTGATGTAATGGTGGATGATATTTTGATTCGGAAAACTACCGGGCTGGTCCGCGTCGTCCTCCCCCTAGGGTGACTCGGGCGGCCAGAAACCTAGCCGCCGCCGCCGCAAACTCCCTCCTCCTCTCCCTCCGCTGCCGGGCTAAGCCCGAGGGTCGACGACAGTGGCAGAGGATCTCCTCTCTCGCGCGTCTCCGGGGTAGGGAGGACCCCAAGGAGTGTGGTGGCGCGACCGATCTGGGATCTGCGGCGCGGCGGATGGCTGCAGGCGGCGGGAGGCTGGCCCGTCCTCGGATGGCGACGGCTTGGCGTGGCGGAGGCCAGGGCTATGGGAACTGCGGATGGCCCTTCGGGCGGCGGTGGCGGCTGTGGTCGGCGGCGACCGGCTTGGCTGCGGTGGCGTGCATGCTACCTTTAGATCGGCGACGGCGGCGTGGAGGGCCTAGTGGTCTCGTCGGCGGCACCTCCGATCAGATCTGTTCTGGCCGGTGCAGCCGGTGGTGGTGGTCATCTCTTCCGTCAAAGGTGGTTGGCCTGAGGCTGGGTGTTCGGATCTCGGGATCCGTCATCTGGCACTAGCTGCGAGTCGGGGAGACGTAGTTGCCGGTGAAAACCGAGCCGACGGCGGGCGATGGCGGCGTTCCACGTCGTTAGCTTGATGAAGGCATCGTCATGTGACTACCGTCGACCCACTCGTATTGCTCCGGGGGAACCCTAGGATCTGGTGTTCCAGACCGGACGATGGCGGCACTGCGGTGTCGTTTCTCTCTTGGGAGCATCATTTTGTGGAGCAGCGCTGGAAGTCAAGAGGCAGGAGGTGGACCGGCTTCGTCTTGCACGGAGCTTCGGTGGAGATGTCAAGTCATGCCTGACCGACAGGTGCTACGCTTGGTCATGCCTAGTCGGCAGGTGCTACGCACGACAGATCCTCCAAGGGCTTCAAGCTGTGTCGGCTGGTGGTACTTGGCAGCATGGCGCTAAGGTGTATCAGTGGCGACCGCGACGTGTTTAGTTGTTTGTGCGCAGGGAGGAGATGCCGTTGGGCGCCGTGGTGGCGTTGACGATAGCTGGACTGAGCAAGGTTGAAGCATCAGTACAGTTCTAAAGATGGAACGATGGCAGTTGGCGGCGGCGGCCTCTGAGAGCACGGCGGATCAGTGTGTGCTCCAGACCCGGCAAGTGGCTAGGTTGGGGTCTCAGGTCTTAGATGTTAGGCTTGGTTGTGATGTCTATTTGGTATTAGGCCCTGGCTATCTGCGCCCCTTCATCAACTGGATAGGTGTAGCGACAGTTTGTTGCTTAGACGGCGGCTTTAGTCTTACTGTTGTATGACATTGTAAGGTTTTGTGAGAATAATTAATAAAGTGGTCGTATGCATCGCCCAGATGCGGAGGCCGGGGGTCATCCTCCTTTTCTAAAAAAAATCTATTGATGTAATATGTCGCAGCAAGCTTTAATCCAACATTTCACTACGTGTACATGATTTCTCGATGATTTGTTCCTGCTAGTACATACATACATGGTGAACAAGATCTTGACATTAGTTGGCCAATCAAAAATGCCAACATTTATAGTTTTAGTTGCTCATTACAATATATATATACACACAGGTTTTGAAGATGCCGGCAATTTTTTGGCTTGGTTTTTGCTTTTCAAAATTTAATATTTTAAGAAAAAAATCAAGTATATCATACATGTACCAAGCATTGATCCGGATTTTTTTTGGCATTTTGAGCATAGTTTGGGAAGATATTAGAAATTTTATTAGGTCTGAGCTTGCTAATGTAGAATGTTTTTTGGTCATGTGTGCACTTACAAGAGGGACTCACGTGTTACAAATCATGTATTAGAGCTAAGTACAACAAATTACACCAATAATTTCATAGCAAACCCAGAGAATAAGTTGGAGTACATGTTAAACACTGAGACGCGGTTATGTTCTCTCTCCTAGGCTCCTGCGACGCTAGGGCGACAGGCCGGTCCTAGGGTTTGATCTTCGTCTGGATTTGCGATCGGATCGCTGATTCCAACTCTCTCTCGTTTCCTTCGGATCTCCGGCCGCGTTGGGGCGCTAGGGGTTTCTCTGTCTTGTTGCTGTTCGGGGTGATTACGGGGCGTTCTTGGCATCGCTACCCACCCTTGGCAGTGACTTGACTGAGTTCTCGGGCATCGGCATGGCAGAGGTCCGTGGTGAGGGGGATCAAGGTGCCCTATGGGGCGTGCTGACTGTGGCAGGTGGAGGCGGTGTCCCTCCGTCCCGTGCGCTTTAGGATGGACGGGTGGGGACGGCGGTTCTTCCTCGGCGAATCGCGTCGAGGAGATGATGGAGAGACTTCGCTTGACGGCTGTCAAGGCGAACCCGATGGTGTTGGATGATGAGGAGGAGGCCGATCTGGCTGCTCCAGATTGCGCCCTGGTGGGGAAGGTGCTCTCCCCCAACCCTCTTCACATACATACGATCTCGTCGGCAATGTGGCCGGCGTGGGGCAACCCCAGGGGGCTGCTGTTCCATCCTGCTGGGGACAACGTCTTCGTTGCTGAGTTTGGTACCCAAGCGGACATGGCCAAGGTGATCGAGGGCTCTCCATGGATGGTGGGCAAACATGCTGTTCTTCTTAAGGTCTTTGATATGAATATCCAGCCACTCCAAGTTTAGTTTCATCGACTGGCCGTTTGGGCCCGCATCATGAATCTGCCGCCAAGACTAATGAAGGCTAAGCTCGGGATGGAGTTTGCTAAACCCCTTGGTCGCATTTTGAAAGTTGAGGTCGATGCTGATGGCCGCTGCTGGGGAGGATTCATGCGTGTTCGTGTGGAAACTGATGTAAATGAGCCGATCGTTCGCTATGTAATGGTGACTTCTACCAAGCTCCAATCTACTAACACCTTCTCGGTGATGTATGAGCGGCTGCCGTTCCACAGTTTCTCTTGTGGCCGGCTAGGGCACTCGTCAGTTTTATGCCCAAACCCGGGCACTAGAGATGAGGTGGGTGATCTTCCTTATGCTGCTAAGAAGCTGTGTGTCCCCAATGATAGCTACAAGAGATCTAGGGGATCAAGATCCAGTCATACGTCATCCTCGTTGGGAGGTGACGGCACTGGAGGTGGATCTGGCTCATCTTCTGTGAGCCATCCAAAACAACATGGTAGGGCTGGTGTCTCTGATTTGGAGGGTGAGGTTTCCTCTCCTCCCAAGAGGGGGGAGGTAGAAGTCGTGGCCGGGATTCCTCCCGTGGTAGAGGGAGGGGCAAATCAAACGCGACTGGCAAAGAACTCTTCCCGGTTGGTCAGGAGAGGAGTGGCCCTACGGGCCAGAAATGGAAGTCCGCTAAATCAATTGCACCAGGTTCTGCTTCTGCCCCAGGGAAGTCAGATGGCAATGCGCTTGCTCTCGTTTTGGTTGTTGATTCTGAGACAACCGTTGCAGATGGGGCATGACCCCGACTCGGAGTCCAACAAGAAAAAAGGCTCTCCAACAATCGATCGACGGATCCGGCGGCGGCTGCGATGAATCCCCGCCAGACGCAATGAGTCTCATCTGCTGGAACTATCGAGGCCTGGGGTCGGACTCGACAGTTGGCGAGCTTCGCTGGCTTGTAAAGCTTTACCGACCCTCCCTCCTATTTCTGTCCGAGACAAAGATGAGGGATTAGAGAGTGAAGAATTTCATGTGGTCTTTGGGTTTCTCTGGATGTTATGCTGCCAGCATTGATGGCCTCAGCGGGGGTCTGGCTCTTTTATGGACTTCTACTGCGGATGTTTCTATCAAGGCTGCCAACAAGCGGTGTATTGATGCTCATGTTAAGCTTGATGATGGGGTGCCGTGGAGGGCGAGTTTTTTCTATGGTGAGCCTCGAAGGGAGGATAGACACCTCTTTTGGGAACTCCTCCATCGTATGCAACCGGCCTGGAGGGGTCCGTGGTTATGCTGCGGTGATTTCAACAAAGTTCTAGCTCAAGATGAATACTGCGGGCCCAGGGACCAGTCTGAAGCTCACATTGCTGCATTCCGTGACTGTATGATGGACTGTAGCCTCTTGAACTTGGGTTTTTTGGGCCCAAAGTTCACCTGGTGCAATCGACAGGACCCAAACAGCCATGTTCGGTGCCGGCTTGATCGCGCCATGGCCAATAATGATTTCTCCAATATGTTTGTTGCATGTGATGTTGAGAATGTCATCGCCACATCTTCTGACCACTACCCCATTCATGTCTGCTGGACCGCGGCTCTCGGCAACGTCGTGTGTCTCCGGTTCAGCAAGGGTTCAGGTTTGAGGCGATGTGGCTGAGAGCCACGGACTACGAAGACACTCTGGAGCATGCTAGGTCGGCGCGTAGAGATGGGCTGCCGTCTCTTCAGTCAACCTGGGCTAATTTGAAGAATCTGGCCACCTCCCTGCGGACTTGGAGCAAGGAGGATTTTGGGTCTGTTCGTAAGAAGATCGGGCAGCTAGAACATCGCCTGGCCACTATCAGGGCCTCCCCGCCCTCCCCGCATGCTCTGGTGGAAGAACGTCAGATCGAGAGTTCGCTTTGTGAGCTCTTCGAACGGGAGGAGATCATGGAGTGACAACACTCCCAGGTGGATTGGCCCAAGGATGGGGACCGGAACACCGGGTTTTTCCAAGCTAGGGCGACAGCCAGAAGGAGAACCAACCTGATTCACTCACTCACTCGGGATAATGGTTCGGTTTGCTCCTCTCAGGGTGAGATCAAAGGTATGGTGTGGTCCTTCTATGACAAGCTATTCACTTCGGATCCTTGTCCGGACGCCGAGGAGGTCTTGCATGCGATCCCGCCCAAGGTTACTCCTGCGATGAACGAGGAGCTCTGCAAACCCTATTCCATGGAGGAAATACGAGCTGCTCTCTACCAAATGGGGCCTACCAAGGCCCCGGGACCTGATGGCTTCCTGACCTTGTTCTATCATACCCACTGGGAATTCCTGGGAAATGATATCTATCATGCCATTCGGGGCTTTCTGGAGGGAAGGCCAATTCTAGAAGGGTTTTGTGACTCGGTGATTGTGCTTATCCCCAAGACTACTCGACCAAAGCAGTTGAAGAATTTCCGTCCAATCAGCCTCTGCAATGTGTTATATAAGATAGCTTCCAAATTCTTGGCAAACCGCCTAAAGTCGATTCTGCATGTGGTTGTGTCTGAGAGCCAGAGTGCCTTTGTTCCTGGCAGGTTGATTACTGATAACACTCTGATCGCCTATGAGTGTCTGCACACGATCCGAAGGCAACAAGTGGAGAGACCTTTCTTTGCTCTAAAGATTGACATGATGAAAGCCTACGATTGGGTGGAGTGGAGCTATCTCCATGGCTGTTTGAGCAGACTTGGTTTTTCCCCGTCATGGATTGATGTGGTTATGAGGTGTGTCATTAATGTTCGATATGCAGTCAGAGTTAATGGGGAGCTTACAACCCCGATTGTGCCTTCTCGTGGCATCTGTCAAGGGGATCCGATCAGTCCATACCTTTTCCTCTTGTGCACTGAAGGTTTGTCTGGTCTACTATTCCAGAAGGAGAATCATGGCGAGCTACATGGGATTCGAAACGGGCATCATGGCCCACCTATCTCACATCTCCTATTTGCAGATGATAGCATCTTCTTTGCTAAGAGTGATTCTTAGAGTGTGTGCTCTTTGGAGGCTACCCTCAACTCCTATTATGCCGGTTCTGGCCAGGCTATCAATAAGGACAAATCCTCGGTGTTTTTTGGCAACCACGGTCCTGATCATGTCAAGAACCGAGTGAAGAATCAGTTGGGTATATAAAATGAGACATTCCATGATTCATATCTTGGTATGCCCACGGATGTGGGAAGTTCTCCCACTTCCACTTTCAAATTCCTCCCTGATAGAGCATGGCAGAATATCCATGGGTGGACGCTGAGACGCATTTATGTTCTCTCTCCTAGGCTCCTGCGACGCTAGGACGACAGACCGGTCCTAGGGTTTGATCTTCGTCTAGATTTGCGATCGGATCGCTGATTCCAACTCTCTCCCGTTTCCTTCGGATCTCCAGCCGTGTTGGGGCGCTAGGGGTTTCTCTGTCTTGTTGCCGTTCGGGGTGATTACGGGGTGTTCTTGGCATCGCTACCCACCCTTGGCAGTGACTTGACTGAGTTCTTCGGGCGTCGGCATGGTGGATGTCCGTGGTGAGGGGGATCAAGGTGCCCTAGGGGCGTGCTGACTGCGGCGTGTGGAGGCGGTGTCCCCCCGTCCCGTGCGCTTTCGGGTGGACGGGTGGGGATGGCAGTTCCTGGTCCGCCCGTCTAGGACGGCGGTTCTTCCTCAGCGAATCGCGTCGAGGAGATGATGGAGCGACTTCGCTTGACGGCTGTCGACGAACCCAGTGGTGTTGGACGATGAGGAGGAGGCCGGTCTGGTTGCTCCGAATTGCGCCTTGGTGGGGAAGGCGCTCTCCCCAACCCTCTTCACATCTAGACGATCTCGTCGGCAATGCGGCCGGCGTGGGGCAACCCCAGGAGGCTGTTGTTCCATCCTGCTGGGGACAACATCTTCGTTGCTAAGTTTGGTACCCAGGTGGACAGGGCCAGGGTGATCGAGGGCTCGCCATGGATGGTAGGCAAACATGTTGTTCTTCTTAAGGTCTTTGATCTGAATATCCGGCCACTCCAAGTTCAGTTTGATCGACTGGCCATTTGGGCCCGCATCATGAATCTGCCGCCAAGACTGATGAAGGCTAAGCTCGGGATGGAGTTTGCTAAACCCCTTGGTCGCATTTCGAAGGTTGAGGCCGATGCTGATGGTCGCTGCTGGGGAGGATTCATGCGTGTTTGTGTGGAAATTGATGTAAATGAGCCGATCGTTCGCTATGTAATGGTGACTTCTACCAAGCTCCAATCTACTAACACCTTCTCGGTGATGTATGAGCGGCTGCCGTTCCACTGTTTCTCTTGTGGCCGGCTAGGGCACTCGTCAGTTTTATGCCCAAACCCGGGCACTAGAGATGAGGTGGGTGATCTTCCTTATGCTGCTAAGAAGTTGTGTGTCCCCAATGATAGCTACAAGAGATCTGGGGGATGAAGATCCAGTCATACGTCCTCCTTGTTGGGAGGTGACGGCACTGGAGGTGGATCTGGCTCATCTTCTACGAGCCGTCCAAAACCACATGGCAGGGCTGGTGTCTCTGATTTCGAGGGCAAGGTTTCCTCTCCTCCTAAGAGGGGGGGGGAGGTAGAGGTCGTGTTGGAGTACATGTTTCATGGAAGAATATGCATGGGTGGTTGGACCGGCCTACATCTAGGGCTGGGACGAAAACCTTGCTTAAGTCCAAGACTCAAGCCATTCCCACGTTCATCTCAAGCTTCTTCCGACTGCCGGTGGTGATCTGTGAGAGGTTCCATCAGATTGTGGCGGATCAGTGGTGGGGACGGGAAGATGGCAAGAAGAAGCTGCACTAGCGCTCGTGGGATTCGCTCTCGACGCCTAAATCTTTGGGCGGCACGGGCTTCCGCGACATGGGGTTCTTCAATCAAGCGATGTTGGGGAAACAAGGCTAGCGTTTACTAACTGATCCCGAGTCTCTATGTGCCCGGGTTTTGAAAGGAAGGTATTTCCCGTTCGGCAGCTTTTGGAATGCGGGGGCGCCTCGTTCTGCTTCTGCGACCTAGCGGGCGATATTGCCTGGCCGTGACCTGCTGAAGATGGGTGTCCAATGGGGTATTGAAGATGGGAGGAGCACGCGCATTCTCACTGATCACTGGATCCCCTCGACACCTTTGGCTCTCCTTCAACCCCTCTCTCCAATACCTGCCTCCGCGACGGTGCACTGTTTGATCGATGCAGAGAATTCCTACTGGGACGTGGATTCTGTGAGGGCTTTTTTCTGTGAAGTGGTGGCTAATGAGATTCTTCAGATCCCTATAAGCCGGGTGGGCGGGGCGGACTTTGCTCGCTGGCCTTTCACAAGGTTCCGTGCGTATACGGTCCGGTCGGGCTACAACATGGCCAGGACGACCCGCTTTCTGATCAAGCAGAGTGGCGATGGCATAGGCCAGCAATCTGAATGGTCTTTGGAGGAGAAGCTTTGGAAGAAGCTTTGGAATGTTAAGGCTCCGAACAAGATGAAAACTGTTCTGTGGAGGTTCGCTCATGATTGTTTGCCCTCGGGCGAGCAGCTTCTCCGGCGTCAGGTTCCGACGAGAACGGACTGCTTCTTCTTTGGTAGGTCGGAGAGTGTGGGGCATGCACTGCTCTTCTGTCCTCATGCTCGGGCTATCGGGGAGGAGATCAAGGAGGCCTTTGGGATCAAGTTGTTTCGATCTTCGTTTGCTTCTCTGAGACAATGGTTGTTCAACTACCTTACTCGTTGTTCCGACCGGGATATCTCTGTTCTGACCATGACTTTTTGGCATTTGGGAGGCCCGGAACACTACGCGCAATGAGCCGGAGGCCCCTCCTCCGAGGCGGACAGCGGCGAGAGCTCGTGCTTATATTGACATGGTTCTCTTGCATCTGTTCAAGCCTCTCCCTGCTCCCAGTCCTGAGTCCACTGCTTCCAGCTCTAATTGGTCTCCGCCACCGCAGGGCACTATGCAGGTGTCTTCTGACGCGGCTGTCGATCTGGCTCGGGGTTCTTCCGCGGCAGGCGTGGTGATTCTGGACCACTCTGGCCAATTTGTGGCTGCTGCTACTGAGCCAATCCCTGGTGTCTCTTCCCCAGAGGTCGCTGAAGCTCTTGCTCTTCTATGCGCTGCCAGGCTGGCTCGGGAGAAGCATCTATCCGGTGTGGTGTTTCACCCTGACTGCCCTTCGTTGATTCAACGCACGAACTCTTTGGTCTATGACAGATCTTTGGTGGGCACCATAGTTGCTGAGATCAAGGCGGAGTGTGATGCTCTGGCTTCTGTTTCCTTCAAGCATGTTCGCCGGTAGTGCAATGTTGTAGCTCATGTCTTAGCTAAGTCTAGTTTGAGCTCTGTGAGTCCATGTTTTTTCCTTTCTACTCCGGATTGCATCCAGGAGACCTTATGTAATTTGGTTGCTTAACTAATAAAGGTCGACGTTCCCAAAAAAACCTAGAGAATAGGTGTCATGTGCAAATGCGACCCCATTAGCTAGCGGTTCGTGCAATTTCCTTTTGGCAAGGAGCATTAGCCCATCCGTACTTTGCAAGACGGACGGGCGGACGGCAGCGCGCCACTGCGTCGGACGCTCGCGCGAGCGCACGCAGGGTACGGCGACGCGGCTCTCTCTGCGCGCACCTCCTCCAGCACGAGGAATCCGCATCCGTCCCGCGCGGCGTCCGAGCAATCTCTCTCACATGGTTGCTTTTTTTTCGAGAGTACACCAATGGCGTACCATATTTTTATAGAAGGTAGAAAGTATAATTACAAGAAGCGTGGCTCGAGTGCGCACACACGGCCACACAAACACAACACCAACAACACCTAGCACGCCTAAGCTAACTCCTCACAAATCATTGTAGGCCACCAACACCACCACCTGCTTGCCTCCACTCGGCAACCTCACCAAGGATCATAGTGGCAAGCTCCCTAGCATCCTTTTGTTGATCGACTCGGTTAAAGACCCTAGCATTATGTTGCTTCCAAAGAGCCCACATGCCCGCAATGAGCAGCGTGGCAAACCCTCGCTTGTCATCTTTGTGGAATTGTTTTCTCTCTCTCAACCACCATTCAAGGGTCGTATCATCAGGTAGACGGTCCTGCACGTTGATGCGGAGCGTATCCCAAATGAGGAACCAAACCTCACGCGCATATCTGCATGTCGACAGAATGTGATCTACGTTGTCCTCATCTTGCAAACACGTGTAACAAGCTGAAGGCTCATCCTGCAGGCTGTGTCTTGCGCGGCTGTCGGAAGTCCAAAGCCTATACTGCATCGCTAGCCAAGCGAAAATGTTGCACTTAAGCGGGGCCAGCTCCTCCACACACACGCGCTCATAGGAGATCTTGGCAGTCCAGAGCATAAGCTAGCATAGATAGCGCGAGCAGAGTACTGACCGGTAGCCGTACAAGTCCAGGTGAACCCATCCTCTTGGTCTTGATTTCTCTCCACCGTTGTGATCGCTTGGCAAACATGCACGAACTGCAATTGTGCCATGAAGGAAGTAACCTGACAGTTCCCTTGTCATCTATCATTGGTCAGCGCATGTTGCACAGTCCTTGTATTTGCCACCCTCGGTTGCACGGTGTCTTGCAACAAAGGGGCGACATCAGCTACGACAAATCCATGAATCCATCGGTCTCGCCAAAAGAGAACCCGGTCTCCCATACCGACCGTGATATGCACAAGGCTGTCAAAGAGCTCTCGAGTGTCCCTCCTCAATCATATGCAGCCCTTGCCACAGTCTGCTTGGCTCAGTGCGCTTAAGCCACTCCCAGCTGACTCTCAATGCCAAAGCTTGCCAATTGAGGTTTTTGATGCCAAGTCCTCCGTAGCACTTTGGCCGACAGATGGTATCCCACGCGACTAGGCATTGGCCACCATTTATCTTATCCTTTCCAGCCCAAAAGAAAGGTCTCATCCACTTGTTAATTTCCTCAAACACCCATGCCGGAGCATCCGCAATCATAAGGTGGTGAATAGGTTTTGCCGAGATGACGGATTGCACCAAGATGAGTCTCCCCGGCCTCTGGATGAGACCCCTTTGCCAAGCTGGGACAAAGTACCGGACATGATCCAACATTGGCTGTCAATCTGCCCTGGTTAGGCTTTTTATTGCAAGTTGCAAGCCAAGGCACTTGCAAGGGAAATCTGCCTGATTGCAGTCCAGAAACGTAGTCACTCTGACTTTATCTTCATGGTCTCCTCGGATCGCAATTGCCGATGACTTCCTGTAATTTACTCGCAGACCCGAGGCAGTGCCAAAGGCATCAAGGGCATTCCTTATGAAGCTCAGATCCATACTAGTTGGCTTGATGAACATGGCCATGTCATCTGCATATATGGACAATCTCTGCATTGGAGATATCCCAGGTGTCGTACTGAGCACTCCCACTTCAGTAGCCTTTTTGATCATGGCCGTCAAGACGTCCATGGCAATGACGAATAGCATCGGGGAGATTGGGTCTCCTTGCCGGAGCCCACAAGTGTGTGCAAAGCTCTCACCTGGAATTCCATTGACAATGATCTTTGTACTAGTTGTTTGTAGTAGAATGGCAACCCATCTCATCCACCGAGTGCCAAACCCTTTGGCTTCCATGACCTCAAATAGGAAAGGCCATGACAAGGAGTCAAAAGCTCTCGAAATATCCAACTTAAGGAACACCGTCGGGGCTCTCCTGGCATGTAGCTTCCGAGCCACTTGCCTCACTAGGAGGAAATTGTCAGGTAGATGTCGGCCTTTGATGAAAGCCGGTTGGTTAGACTCCACAATGTCGTTCATGTGCTTCCTCAATCTATTGGCAAGAGCCTTAGCAAACAGCTTAGGGATGCTATGGGTAAGACTGATAGGACGATAGTCACCAATTTCCTTAGCATCCGGCTTCTTTGGGATGAGCACAATGTGCGCCTTGTTGAGCTTCGCAAAACCTCTATCATCTCCCACATATAACTTGTGTATGACAGCCATGACATCGTTCTTAATTATGTGCCACGCTTTTTGATAGAAGGCAGCAATATACCCATCCGGGCCTGAAGCACGGTCCAGGGGCAGCTCCTTGACGACGCTCCAAACCTCTTCTTCCGTAATCATGATCTCCAGCTCGCTAAGGTCCCGCGGCTGTAGCTTGAAAGCGTCAGATAAGGCCGCATCAACCAGCAATGATCGATGCTTAGTTAAATCAAGGCTCGCGCCTGCCTGCATCAGAGTCCGCGCGGGGCCAGGCAAGCGAGCGAGATGGATCGCCGTGGCCACCGACCCCGCCACATGGCGGGCCGGAGCGCACGTACGCCCGTCGGGGCTCGCGACCACCGCAGAAAGCTGTGTCGGCCGGAGCGGGCGCACGCGTGCCTCGCCCCGCGCGTGCCCGCAGCGCCCACCGACGCGCGCGCTCTCCCCGTCAATTATTCCACTGCTGGCTCAGTTCAGAGGCCTCAAACCAATCCCCGGCGCGGCTCGGGGCTTTGCGCTGAAACCCTGTCCATGTCGGCACATCGTCTGATTGGTGGTCTATCGTGGCAGCGGGTTTCGAGATGATGGTCAAATCTTTTTGTTTGCTCGTCTCAACATATGCTGTCTCGTGCGAGCCACCACCCGTACGTGTGCTTCGAGTCGTGCCGCACGCAGTTTCACAAGGCGGAACATCCTACTATGATTGAAACGAAAATCAGCAACTAGGATACTCAGAAAGCTGGGCAGTTGTCGGTTCTTGTAACGAGGCCACGGAAATTTAGCTGCATTTAGCTATACGACTGTTCCACTTTCACAAAACGGTACTCCCCCGATTCATATTACTTATCACTTAAATGGATGTATGTATCATCCAGTCGAGCGACAAGTAAAATGGATTGGAGGGAGTAAGAAAATTGACAGTTCTAAATGGCTTTCAACTGAAAATGAAAATAAGTAAACCGAAGGAGCAAAGGCGCATAGTCACTTTGAGCGTTAGCACTACGTACCGATAAGATATTCAGCTTCCTTTTTTACATGAAGATGCATGCAGTCGCTATCTATTTTCTCACACTTTTTCACTATACCAAAGTTATACCTGACCAAATACGGCTATTGGCCTCCACTATTATCCTTGAGTGCTCATCGATGGCATCATCGGGGATCCTATCAAGCATGTCCGGGGCTGAGGCAAGGAGACCCCCTCTCATCGCTTCTGTTCGTCCTTGCCATCGACTCTCTTCACCACATCCTTGCTAAAGCGACGAGTCAAGGCCAGCTGCACCCTATTTTAGCCAGGACCGAAACCCTTCGCGCGTCTCTCTATGTGGATGATGCTACCATCTTCGTGAAACCAATAAAAGAAGACATTCAGTTCTTAACATCCACCCTTGCTAATTTTGGTGAGGTCACCGGTCTAGTCACTAACTGCGCCAAGAGCCATGTGGCACCCATTCGCTGCGGTGATGTTGGCCTCAATGATATCCTCATGTCCTTCCCCGCCATCCAAACTACCTTCCCTATGAGACACCTAGCGCTGCCCCTATCGGTCAGGAGACTTCGGAGAATCCACTTTCAACATTTGGAAGACAAGGTGGCTGGAAAACTCAGCCCTTGGCTTGACAGACATGTTGCGTCATCGGGCCGCCTTGTTCTTGTCAAGGCGGTCCTCACTGCTATAGCAATCTACCACCTCACTCTTCTGGATCAGCCAGTCGAGGTCATCAAGGTAATTGACAGTATTAGACGCGCTTATCTTTGGGCGGGATGTGAAAAGGTCACCGGCGGAAAATGCAAAATTAATTGGGAGACAGTGTGCAAGCCCAAGTTATATGGTGGATTGGGCGTCCTCAACCTGCAAAAGTTTGCTACCGCTCTTCGCTTGCGATGGCTTTGGTTTGAGTGGGCTGACCCCACTAAACCTTGGATTGGCATGGGCACGCCGTGCACTGACGATGGTAGAAATCTTTTTGTGGCTGCCACTCGTGTTACCATTGGTGATGGTCATCGGGCCACTTTCTGGGAATCACCTTGGGTGGACGGTATTCGCCCCAAGGATATTGCTCCAAGATCTTTGATCTCTCCAGGAAGAAAAGAAGCTTCGTTCGCTTGGATCTCACAGACAACGCTTGGGTCCGCAACATTGATACCTCTCAGGGCCTCACTTTTGAGCATATTGAGCAATTCACCACCTTTTGGGAGAAGCTCTCCAATGTCATTCTAACCCCTGGAGTTGACGATGCAATTTTTTGGAAGTTCACTAAAGATGGGGTATACTCCGCATCTTCTGCATACAATGCTCAGTTTTAGGGTCACACCACCTCTGCTATGATGACTACCGTTTGGAAAGCTTGCCCCCCCCCCCCAAGTGCAAACTTTTCGCTTGGTTGATTATTCATAATAGAGTGTGGACCGCCGATAGATTGCAGCGTCGGGGATGGCCGAACTGCAACATTTGCCCTCTTTGCAAGCAGGTTCAAGAGACCGCGGCTCACCTCCTCTTCCAATCTCGGTTCACAGTGAGAGTGTGGATGGAGATCAAGACTTGGCTTGGCCTCCACGACATTGATCCGTCAGATTGGAGACTCGTGCCCTCGGTGAAAGTTTGTTGGGACATGGTTGCTCACAAAAGGGGCCACTCACGCATGGTTCGTAGCACTTTGATGATTCTTGTTGCGTGGGAAATTTGGAACGAACGCAACGCGAGGATTTTTCGCAACACCGCCGCCCCTACTGCCGTTGTCATTGCCAAGATTAAAGATGAGGCCTCTATTTGGGCTCGTGCAGGTGCGAAGTATTTGTGTAATATTATGCCGCGAGAGTGATCTGTACTCTCCCGCTTGGCGGAACTATGTCTAATCTTCTGCTTAATTAATGAAAATGGCAAATCTTTTGCCTTGTTTCAAAAAAACTATTGTCCTTCACATGGCACGACCTTCATATATAACTCTCTCTCTTCTCTCAGACAATAAATCCAACCTTTTATTTCACCTTTGCTAAATTAAATCAGTCATATCTTTTAAACCATAAACTTATTTTAAAATAATTTATATATTTGAACTCCTAACGTTCCATATGTGAAATAAACATATTTTACTGGAAAAATATGAACCAAACCTATTTCAATAGAAATATGTGAAACCAACATATTTCGCTATAAACCAATTTAACCCAAATATGGAACTGAATTATCAATTTGTGAAACTGATTATTTAGAAATGTGTAACAATTTATTTCAAAGGGTGAAATATATTATTTCAAAAATGTACCATCGAAATAGATTTGGTTTTTGTGGAACTGGCCAGTGGAAAGTGAAAAGTAGGTTCTAGAAGTGAAAAATAATATGAACTGAAATGTTAACTTGTGAAACTGATTATGTAAAAAATATGTACAATTTATTTAAAAGAGTGAAATATGTTAGTTCAAAACTATGCACTTGAAATAGATGTGATTTTTATGAAACAAGCTAGTGTAACATGAAATGTAGGTTCTGAAAATGAAAAACAATATGAAACTGAAATGTCAACTTGTGAAACAAATTATTTGGAAATGTGCAACAGCTTATTTCAAAAGAGTGAAATATTTTATTTCACAAATGTCTAAATGAAATAGATGTGATTTTTTAAAACAAGTGTGTGGAAAGTGAAATGTAGATTCTAAAAGTGAAAGCACTATGAAAGTGAAATATCAATTTGTGAGATTGATTATTTGGAAATATGTAACGGTTTATTTCAAAAAAGTGAAATATGTTATTCAAAAGGTTTCAAGCGAGTGAAATTACATGAAATATTTGAAATTGATATGTGTAAAATCAATAGTTGCGACATAAGTTATTAGTGAAATATTTGAAATATAACTTGAAATATATATTTTGAAAATGGTTGAAATAGTTTTTTAAATATATGTTAATTGTGTTAAATTGGTTGATATAAATATATATAATTAATTGGCTAAGCACACCAGTTTAAATCACAAAGGCTGAAAGCTTGGGTTGTTGCTAGTATGTGCGGGAGAACATGGCACATGGTGTGGCCATGTTATGGCAGGGCATGAGCAGCAATACGAAGATGGAACTTCTGGGACGGAAGAGCAATACAATCTCATGGAGTGCTATATTATAACTCCCTATTGGATCCCACCTTACGGGTACATACCGTCACCGCTCAAATTTTCATTGTCGAAGCAAAGGCAACGGGTCGCAATACCCGTGTTTGATCTTCTTTTTTAGCTAATAATATGTTGTGCGATACAAAAACTTGAAGCCCATGTTGCGACTTAGTGCAAAAAATTCTTAAGTGTTGCACTAGGTACACAAACTTGGCACTGATGCGACAAAAAGGCCATCGGCCAATCATTGCGCGCCATTCTGCAGCCACATCACTTGTGTTTGTCAAATTGGTTATGCATTAACGGCCGCTACAATCTTGCTGATACGTCCTCACCATCTGGGTGAATGAACATGCAGTACTTAGCAATGTGCTTGATGCAGCTTGGACGATGTTGTTTACATTTTGCGATCTCCTCCCCCTCTTTGTTTAGGACCATGTAGGCGGGGACACATAACTCCCTTTTGACTTCCCCATATCCCTTGGTGGACCTTCATGTGTGTGCTCATCTTGTCCTCGGCATGTCCGCCACTAGCACTTCCTTGTCCGGTCGGTGGCCCCTTCCCCAAGAATTCCTGTCGTGCACTGCCCCGACTGGGGCGGCGAGGTGAAGCTGCTCGTCTCGCAGACGTATTGAGCACGGAGGTTGGGTCTTCTACAAGTGTGACGGTGATGGAGTAAGCCATTGACGCCGATCCCAATAGTTCTTGTCTTGGTTGTTGTCCATGATTTGTAATGTATGTTGAATTAAGTTACCTGGTTACAGAACCGAGCATGACTGTAAATTATTGCATTGTCAGTTGGATTACATGGAGTATTTTCTTTACACAAAATATCTTGCAGGTAGTCTTATTCTTGATGTACTTTGTTAGGCTGAAAAAGTAGGGGAGAACTAGAGCAGAAAGAGGAGAAGCTCATATAACTTGGAAAACTTCCGGAAGTGGTAAAAGTGCCACAATGCAGGAATCAACAACCTTGTGAGAGCTAAACCTACATATGCTAGAATGTTTAAGATGTGAGTCTTTCTTAATGTTAGCGGGAGATATGTTGTTTGTGTTTTTGTTGTTGGTCTAGTGTTGTGTGTGATCATGTCCTTTGCAATGATGAAAAAAATAATTCCAACTGTGTCCTTTAGTGAGTAGTACCATAGAAAAAGTTTAGGTCGGTGCTGCAATTGTCTTTAGATGATGTATATTTTGGTGTAGACAATGAGGCAATGAGAAAAACTATGTTATACTATTAGTAAGTGGTGAAAGAATGTTGCCAAAGATAGCAGGGTAGCACATCAATTGGGCACACACATAGGTAATGGAAGGCAATGATTTAGACATGCATGTTTGTAGAACCACCAACAATAAACATGATAAAATACTTAAGAATAGCCCATTTCTGATATCCGAATAAGAAGTTTTTCTGAATATGAACTGGCTTTCTAAAGATCAATAGGTACTCTTGGACTTGTAGGAGGTACCACCATCACCTCTGAAAATTTCTTACCTCTTATATGTCCATTGCCAATGTCTGGTTCGGTATTTCATCAGGCTTGACCTCATTCATGTGGTTGATAGGGGTCATGACAGGAGGCAACTGAACAATAGGGTGTTGCACCACATCCTTAGGCTTG
Source organism: Triticum urartu (assembly GCF_003073215.2). Classification (NCBI taxonomy): domain Eukaryota; kingdom Viridiplantae; phylum Streptophyta; class Magnoliopsida; order Poales; family Poaceae; genus Triticum; species Triticum urartu. Next base: position 272,519,423 of record NC_053022.1, read on the forward strand.
TTTGGCATCATAACGTTGGTGCGATATGTGTAAATCCTTATAAAATGCATGGTATATAATACATATTTTCATGTGTGTCATCCACAAAAATTAGCTTTGTTTGTTCGTCAGAGCTGACACTTTGTCGTGATTTACAATAGTAAACCAGTATATTTGATGGCTTGTCATACTCTACTTCCTTAACCAAATCATGATTTGCTTCTGTTGACCACTACTCGTTGTAAAAGAAATCATATAGCATTGAGTTTTCACCAACATAAGTTTTTTCTTCCCATGACCAAGAAACCACCCTCCATACAACACGTTGAACTGTTTTTTTGGAGCTACATATTACATATCATTAATAAAAATCCAACATACTTACACATATGAGTTAGTTCACCGTGATGAACAAGTGAAATCACAGGGACAACAATATCCAGCGTCCCCCTCCCCCCTCTCCCCATCCACCACAAAATCATCAATGGTGAATCAAACACATGAATCAAAACACCCAAATCAAGTAAATACCTGGATAGTATTTGTATCATGAACATGCGCCATGGATGGACCAACAGGGAGGTGATTCCAGTCAATAAATCCTCTGTCGAAGTTTCTCTAGTTGCCCACACTATTTTCCTCTCCTATCTCGTGTAGCGCAATGATGGTACTAAAGAGGCAACGACGCACAACAATAGTCCGCAACTAGTAATTTGAAATAGGCACACAAATTTAAAACAAAATAAAGGGATATGTCCCAGGGCTCAAAAAAAGACAGGTAATTCGTAGGATCAGATGGTTGATGAGCCGACTGAATTTTCCCCAAATCAGTGTGTAGTGCTCACCTTTTAAGAAGGGTAATGTTATTCGGCGAACATTCACTAGGGGCCATGGAAAACCAAAAAAAATCACGGTAAATTATGTGTCGATAGTATGACAATTCCTTCAAGCGAGCATGGCAATTTTCACCTTTGTCTGCCAGAATTAACATGTAGTATCTTTCAAGAATTTGCCATAAAAAAGTTGGCAGATACCACACTGCCCAGAAAACATTTGCTTGCTATTACTGTCCTTAAAAATCCTGCAAACGAGAGAGAGGCCTCACGAACCCCGGAAGCATGAAAATTCCTCTTCTCTTCTTTGCTTGATTAGGGCACCCCCAACGGCACCACGCAAATTTTCTCCCGCATCCACCAGTGAACATGGGGGCCAGTCCGCGGACATGGATGTGTGAGGCCACCATCCAACCTTACTTGCATACATTTCAAACTCTTTTTTGACAAACAGGATGAAATTCATGCAAACAAGGCCGAATTTTATATAAACATGGTGGATTTCATACAATCATGAGGAATTTTCATTACATTTCGAACATCTAAAAGAAAAAAAGACCCGACCCTAAACCTATCCTACAGCGGTGGCACCCAGCGTCCAAGCCTGTGTCGTCCTCCATCCACTGTCTTGATGACCACCGGAGATAATACCAATGAAGTGAAGGTGCGGTCTCCGGCGAGGAAGAGTAGAACAAGGGAGACAGACCGGCCCACATGGGACACAAGGCACCGCCGTCTCCCGTGGCCTACTCATCCTCGGAGGAGTCCGCGGCCTGTCTGTTACCAGTGGACGTGAGATCCACGATGTAAAATGGTGGCGTCGACATTGTCTTCGTCTCACCGGGCCGACTGAAGGTTCTTGGCGGTGCATAAGAGGCGCACCTGGAGTTGTTCTCCACTGCGATCGCCTGCAATTGCGCCTTCGCGGCGGCCGCTTCCTGGCCAGCAGTGGCTTGAGTGCGGATGACATCATAGATGGCACGCTGCTCTGTGACCAAGTTGGGATTCACCGTGGCCCTGGCCGCCACGCCCTCCTCGCTCACCCTCTTGCCATAGATCTGGCCCTCCGCCAGCAAATGCCGCTCCAGGAGGAACAAATTATACCTCTGTTCCTCCTGCGCCTGCTGGAACGCCGACAGAGGCGCCAATGCAGGTGTTGGGGAACGCAGTATTTCAAAAAAATTCCTACGATCACACAAGATCTATCTAGGAGATGCATAGCAATGAGAGGGGGAGAGTATTTCTACGTACCCTCATAGACCAAAAGCGGAAGCGTTATGAAACGCGGTTGATGTAGTCGAACGTCTTCTTGATCCAACTGATCAAGTACCGAACGCACGGCACCTCCACGATCTGCACACGTTCAGCTCGGTGACGTCCCTCGTACTCTTGATCCAGGTGAGGCCGAGGGAGAGCTTCGTCAGCACGATGGCGTGATGATGGTGATGATGAAGTTACTGACGCAGGGCTTCGCCTAAGCACTACAACGATATGACTGAGGTGGAATTCTGTGGAGGGGGCACCTCACACGGCTAAACAATCAACTTTTGTGTCTATGGGGTGCCCCCTCCCCCGTATATAAAGGAGTGGAGGAGGGGACGGCCGGCCCTCTCTATGCCGCGCCCAAGGGGGAATCCTACTCCTAGTAGGAGTAGGTTTCCCCCCTTCCCTAGTTGGAGTAGGAGAAGAAGGAAGAGGGACAACGAGAGGGAAGGAAAGGGGGGCCGGCCCCCCACCCAATTCGGATTGGGCTTGGGGGTGCCCTCCACCTGGCCGCCTCCTCCTCTCTCCCACTAAGGCCCAATAAGGCCCAATGACTCCCCGGGGGGTTTCGGTAACCCCCAGTACTCCGGTAAATGCCCGAACTCATCCGGAACCATTCCGATGTCCAAACATAGCCTTCCAATATATCAATATTTATGGGTTGACCATTTAGAGACTCCTCGTCATGTCCGTGATCACATCCGGGACCCCGAACTACCTTCGGTACATCAAAACACATAAACTTGTGATATCGATCATCATCGAACGTCAAGCGTGCGGACCCTACGGGTTCGAGAACTATGTAGACATGACCGAGACTCACTTCCGGTCAATAACCAATAGCAGAACCTGGATGCTCATATTGGTTCCTACATATTCTACAAAGATCTTTATCGATCAAACCGCATAGCAACATACGTTGTTCCCTTTGTCATCGGTATGTTACTTGCCCGAGATTCGATCGTCGGTATCTCAATACCTAGTTCAATCTCGTTACCGGCAAGTCTCTTTACTCGTTCCGTAATGCATCATCCTACAACTAACTCATTAGTCACATTGCTTGCAAGGCTTATAGTGATGTGCATTACCGAGAGGGCCCAGAGATACCTCTCCGACAATTGGAGTGACAAATCCTAATCTCGATCTATGCCAACTCTACAAACACCATCGAAGACACCTGTAGAGCATCTTTATAGTCACCCAGTTACGTTGTGACGTTTGATAGCACACTAAGTGTTCCTCCGTTATTCGGGAGTTGCATAATCTCATAGTCATAGGAACATGTATAGGTCATGGAGAAAGCAATAGCAATAAACTAAACGATCATAGTGCTAAGCTAAGGGATGGGTCAAGTCAATCACATCATTCTCTAATGATGTGATCCCGTTCATCAAATGACAACTCATGTCTATGGTTAGGAAACTTAACCATCTTTGATTAATGAGCTAGTCAAGTAGAGGCATACTAGTGACATTCTGCTTGTCTATGTATTCACACATGTACTAAGTTTCCAGTTAATACAATTCTAGCATGAATAATAAACATTTATCATGATATAAGGAAATATAAATAACAACTTTATTATTGCCTCTAGGGCATATTTCCTTCAGCCTCCCACTTGCACTAGAGTCAATAATCTAGATTACATAGTAATGATTCTAACACCCATGGAGTCTTGGTGCTGATCATGTTTTGCTCGTGAGAGAGGCTTAGTCAACGGGTCTGCAACATTCAGATCCGTATGTATCTTGCAAATCTCTATGTCTCCCTCCTTGACTTGATCGCGGATGGAATTGAAGCGTCTTTTGATGTGCTTGGTTCTCTTGTGAAATCTGGATTCGTTTGCCAAGGCAATTGCACCAGTGTTGTCCCAGAAGATTTTCATTGGACCCGATGCACTAGGTATGACACCTAGATCGGATATGAACTCCTTCATCCAGACTCCTTCATTTTCTGCTTCCGAAGCAGCTATGTACTCCGCTTCGCACGTAGATCTCGCCACGACGCTTTGCTTAGAACTGCACCAACTGACAGCTCCACCATTCAATAAAAATATGTATCCGTTTTGTGACTTTGATTCATCCTGATTAGTGTCAAAGATTTCATCGACGTAACCATTTACGACGAGCTCTTTGTCACCTCCATAAACGAGAAACATATCCTTAGTCCTTTTCAGGTATTTCAAGATATTCTTGACTGCTATACAGTGATCCACTCTTGGATTACTTTGGTACCTCCATGCTAAAGTGATACCAAGACACACATCAGGTCTGGTACACATCATTGCATACATGATAGAACCTATGGCTAAAGCATAGGGAATGACCTTAATTTTCTCTCTATCTTTTGTAGTGGTCGGGCATTGAGTCTGACTCAACTTCACACCTTGTAACACAGGTAAGAACCCTTTCTTTGCTTGATCCATTTTGAACTTCTTCAAAATTTATCAAGGTATATGCTTCGTGAAAGTCCAATTAAGCATCTTGATCTATCTCTATAGATCTTGATGAATAATATATAAGCAGCTTCACCGAGGTCTTTCATTGAAAAATTCTTATTCAAGTATCCTTTTATGCTATTCAAAAATTCAGTATCGTTTCCGATCAACAATATGTCATCCACATATAATATCAGAAATGCTACAAAGCTCCCACTCACTTTCTTGTAAATACAGGCTTCTCCAAAAGTCTGTATAAAACCATATGCTTTGATCACACTATCAAAGAGTATATTCCAATGCTGAGATGCTTGCACCAGTGCATAAATGGATCGCTGGAGCTTACACACTTTGTTAGCACTTTTTGGATCGACAAAACCTTCTGGTTGCATCATATACAACTCTTCTTTAAGATATCCATTAAGGAATGTGGCAATTACTAATCATAAAATTTCATAATCATCAAATGTGGCAATTACTAACATGATTCGGATGGACTTAAGCATCGCTATGGGTTAGAAGGTCTCATCGTAATCAACTCCTTGAACTTGTCGAAAACCTTTTGCAACAAGTCGAGCTTTGTAGACAGTAACATTACCGTCAGCGTCAGCCTTCTTCTTGAAGATCCATTCATTCTCTATGGCTTTCCGATCATCGGGCAAGTCAACCAATGTCCATACTTTGTTCTCATACATGGATCCCATCTGAGATTTCATGGCCTCAGGCCATTTTGCGGAATCTAGGCTCATCATCGCTTCCTCATAGTTCGTAGGTTCATCATGGTCAAGTAACATGACCTCCAGAACAAGATTACCGTATCACTCTGGTGCGGATCTTACTCTGCTTGACCTACGAGGTTTGGTAGTAACTTGATCAAAAGTTTCATGATCATCATCATTAGCTTCATCACTTACTAGTGTAGGAATCACTGGAACTGATTTCTGTGATGAACTACTTTCCAATAAGGGGGCAGGTACAATTACCTCATCAAGTTCTACTTTCCTCTCACTCGCTTCTTTCGAGAGAAACTCCTTCTCTAGAAAGGATCCATTTTTAGCAATGAATATCTTGCCTTAGGATCTGTGATAGAAGATGTACCCAACAGTCTCTTTTGGGTATCCTATGAAGACACATTTCTCCGATTTGGGTTCGAGCTTATCAGGTTGAAGCTTTTTCACATAAGCATCGTAGCCCCAAACTTTAAGAAACGACAACTTGGGTTTCTTGTCAAACCACAGTTCATAAGGTGTCGTCTCAACGGATTTTGATGATGCCCTATTTAACATGAATGCAGCCATCTCTAAAGCATAACCCCAAAACGATAGTGGTAAATCAGTAAGAGACATCATATATCGCACCATATCTAATAAAGTGCGGTTACGACGTTCAGACACACCATTACGTTGTGGTGTTCCAGGTGGCGTGAGTTGCAAAACTATTCCGCATTGTTTCAAATGAAGAGCAAACTCGTAACTCAAATATTCTCCTCCACAATCAGATCGTAGAAACTTAATTTTCTTGTTACGATGATTTTCCACTTCACTCTGAAATTATTTGAACTTTTCAAATGTTTCAGACCTATGTTTCATCAAGTAGATATACCCATATCTGCTTAAATCATTTGTGAAGGTCAGAAAATAACGATACCCGCCATGAGCATCAACACTCATCGGACCGCATACATCAGTATGTATAATTTCCAATAAGTTTGTTGCTCGTTCCATTGTTCCGGAGAATGGAGTCTTAGTCATCTTCCCATGAGTCATGGTTTGCAAGCATCAAGTGATTCATAATCAAGTGATTCCAAAAGCCCATGAGCATGGAGTTTCTTCCTGCGCTTTACACCAATATGACCTAACCGGCAGTGCCACAAATAAGGTTCACTATCATTATTAAACTTATATCTTTTGGCTTCAATACTATGAATATGTGTATCACTACTATCAAGATTTAGTAAAAATAGACCACTCATCAAGGGTGCATGACCATAAAAGATATTACTCATATAAATAGAACAACCATTATTCTCTGATTTAAATGAATAACCATCTTGCATGAAACAAGATCCAGATATAATGTTCATGCTAAACGCTGGCACCAAATAACAATTATTCAGGTCTAAACCTAATCTCGAAGGTAGATGTAGAGGTAGCGTGCCGACGTTGATCACATCGAGTTTTGAACCATTTCCCACGCGCATCGTCACCTCGTCCTTAGCCAATCTTCGCTTAATCTGTAGCCCCTATTTTGAGTTGCAAATATTAGCAACAGAACCAGTATCAAATACCCAGGCGCTACTGCGAGCATTAGTAAGGTACACATCAATAATTTGTATATCAAATATACCTTTCACTTTGCCATCCTTCTTATCCGCCAAATACTTGGGGCAGTTCCGCTTCCAGCGACCAGTCCCTTTGCAGTAGAAGCACTTAGTCTCAGGCTTAGGCTTAGGTCTAGACTTGGGCTTCTTCACTTGAGCAGCAACTTGCTTGATGTTCTTCTTGAAGTTCCCCTTCTTCCCTTTGCCCTTCTTCTTGAAACTGGTGGTCTTGTTGACCATCAACACTTGATGCTCCTTCTTGATTTCTACCTCCACAGCCCTTAGCATTGCGAAGAGCTCAGGAATTGTCTTATCCATCCCTTACATATTATAGTTCATCACGAAGCTCATGTAGCTTGGTGGCAGTGAATGAAGAACTCTATCAATGACACTATCATCAGGAAGATTAACTCCCAGAGGAGTCAAGTGGTTGTGGTACCCAGACATTCTGAGTATATGTTCACTGACAGAACTATTCTCCTCCATTTTGCAGCTGTAGAACTTATTGGAGACTTCATATCCCTCAATCCGGGCATTTGCTTGAAATATTAACTTCAACACCTGGAACATCTCATATGCTCCATGATGTTCAAAACGTCGTTGAAGTCTCGGTTCTAAGCCGTAAAGCATGGCACACTGAACTATCGAGTAGTCATCAGCTTTGCTCTGCCAGACGTTCTTAACGTTGTCAGCAGCATCTGCAGCAGGCTTGTCACCCAGCAGTGCTTCGAGGACGTAATTCTTCTATGCAGCAATGAGGATAATCCTCAAGTTACGGACCCAGTCCGTGTAATTGCTACCATCATCTTTCAACTTAGCTTTCTCTAGGAACGCATTAAAATTCAACGAAATAACAGCATGGGCCATATATCTACAACAACATAGACATGCAAAATACTATCAGGTACTAAGTTCATGATAAATTAAAGTTCAATTAATCATATTACTTAAGAACTCCCACTTAGATAGACATCCCTCTAATCATCTAAGTGATCACGTGATCCATATCAACTAAACCATGTCCGATCATCACGTGAGATTGAGTAGTTTTCAATGGTGAACATCACTATGTTGATCATATCTACTATATGATTCACGCTCGACCTTTCGGTCTCAGTGTTCCGAGGCCATATCTGCATATGCTAGGCTCGTCAAGTTTAACCCGAGTATTTTGCTTGTGCAAAACTGGCTTGTACCCATTGTATGTGAACGTAGAGCTTATCACACCCGATCATCACGTGGTGTCTTGGCATGATGAACTGTAGCAACGGTGCATACTCAGGGAAAACACTTATACCTTGAAATTTAGTGAGAGATCATCTTATAATGCTACCGCCGTACTAAGCAAAATAAGATGCATAAAGGATAAACATCACATGCAATCAATATAAGTGATATGATATGGCCGTCATCATCTTGTGCCTTTGATCTCCATCTCCAAAGCACCGTCATGATCACCATCGTCACCGGCTTGACACCTTGATCTCCATCATAGCATCGTTGTCGTCTCTCCAACTATTGCTTCTATGACTATCGCTACCGCTTAGTGATAAAGTGAAGCAATTACATGGCGATTGCATTTCATACAATAAAGCGACAACCATATGGCTCCTGTCAGTTTTCGATAACTGTGTTACAAAACATGATCATCTCATACAATAATTTATATAATCACGTCTTGACCATATCACATCACAACATGCCCTGCAAAAACAAGTTAGACGTCCTCTACTTTGTTGTTGCACGTTTTACATGGCTGCTACAGGCTTAGCAAGAACCGTTCTTACCTACGCATCAAAAACCACAACACGGTATAGTGATTGTTTTTTGATCTTCAGAAAGAACCTTGTTCATTGAATTCGATTCAACTAAACTTGTAGAAACAGACACCCACTAGCCACCTGTGTGTGAAGAACGTTGGTAGAACCAGTCTTGCATAAGCGTACGCGTAATGTCGGTCTGAGCCGCTTCATCCAACAATACCGTTGGATCAAGAATCAACTAGTGACGGCAAGAAATATGTATATACCCACGCCCACAACTCCTTTGTGTTCTACTTGTGCATATAACATCTACGCATAGACCTGGCTCGGATGCCACTGTTGGGGAACGCAATATTTCATAAAAATTCCTACGATCACGCAGGATCTATCTAGGAGATGCATAGCAACAAGAGGGGGAGAGTATGTCTACGTACCCTCATAGACCGAAAGCGAAAGCATTATGAAACGCAATTGATGTAGTCGAATGCCTTCATGATCCAACCAATCAAGTACCGAACGCACGGTACCTTCGCGATCTACACACGTTCAGCTCGGTGACATCCCTCGTACTCTTGATCCAGCTGAGGCCGAGGGAGAGTTTCATCAGCACGACGGCGTGATGACGGTGATGATGAAGTTACCGACGCAGGGCTTCGCCTAAGCACTACAACGATATGACCGAGGTGGAATTCTGTGGAGGGGGGCACCACACACGGCTAAACAATCAACTTGTGTGTCTATGGGGTGCCCCCTCCCCCGTATATAAAGGAGTGGAGGAGGGGAGGGTCGGCCCTCTCTATGGCGCGCACAAGGGGAAGTCCTACTCCCAGTAGGAGTAGGTTTCTCCCCTTCCCTAGTTGGAGTAGGAGAAGAAGGAAGAGGGAGAGAGAGGGAAGGAAAGGGGGGCCAGCCCCCCACCCGATTAGGATTGGGCTTGGGGGGCGCCCTCCATCTGGCCACCTCCTCCTCTCTCCCTAAGGACCAATAAGGCACATTGACTCCCTGTGGGGTTCCGGTAACCCCCCCGGTACTCCGGTAAATGCCCAAACTCATCCGGAACCATTCCGATGTCCAAACATAGCCTTCCAATATATCGATCTTTATGTCTCGACCATTTCGAGACTCCTCGTCATGTCCGTAATCACATCCGGGACTGTGAACTACCTTCGGTACATCAAAACACATAAACTCATCATACCAATCGTCATCGAACGTTAAGCGTGCGGACCCTACGGGTTCGAGAACTATGTAGACATGACCGAGACTCACTTCCGATCAATAACCAAACCAATAGCGGAACCTGGATGCTCATATTGGTTCCTACATATTCTACGAAGATCTTTATCGGTCAAACCGCATAACAACATACGTTGTTCCCTTTGTCACCGGTATGTTACTTGCCCGAGATTCGATCGTCGGTATCTCAATACCTAGTTCAATCTCGTTACCGGCAAGTCTCTTTACTCGTTCCATAATGCATCATCCCGCAACTAACTCATTAGCCACATTGCTTGGAAGGCTTATAGTGATGTGCATTACCGAGAGGGCCCAGAGATACCTCTCTGACAATCGGAGTGACAAATCCTAATCTCGATCTATGCCAACTCAACAAACATCATGGGAGACACCTGTAGAGCATCTTTATAGTCACCCAATTACGGTGTGATGTTTGATAGCACACTAAGTGTTCCTCTGGTATCCGGGAGTTGCATAATCTCATAGTCATAGGAACATGTATAAGTCATGGAGAAAGCAATAGCAATAAACTAAACGATCATAGTGCTAAGCTAACGGATGGGTCAAGTCAATCACATCATTCTCTAATGATGTGATCCCATTCATCAAATGACAACTCATGTCTATGGTTAGGAAACTTAACCATCTTTGATTAACGACCTAGTCAAGTAGAGGCATACTAGTGACATTCTGTTTGTCTATGTATTCACACATTTACTAAGTTTCCGGTTAATACAATTCTAGCATGAATAATAAACATTTATCATGATATAAGGAAATATAAATAACAACTTTATTATTGCCTCCAAGGCATATTTCCTTCAGAAGGCTGCACCACCGCCATGGTGGCGTTGTAGTGCGCTTGTTCCTGCTCCATGGTGAAGTCGGCGTGCACATGAGGTGCGTGAGTCGAGGCGGTGTCGTCGGAGCCTGCCTGCATCGTGGTCTCGTCCTTGTCGTTGCAGACCTCGGGCGAGCTTGCCGACAAGCCGGCCTCAATCTACCTCGCACGACGGCTCTGTCAGGCGGCGGCTAGGGCAGCCACGGCATGCTTCATCACTGCGGAAAGGCCCACATAGCTTCGCCGCCTGCAGTCATGGCGGATGCAGTGCAAGGGAGGAGGATGTGAAGGGGCTTGTATTGTGGTGTGGAGTTAACTGGGTGTGGCCGCCTCTATATAGTGGATTCCGGTGCGGCGATGCATCTGGGTGCGACAATGCGCGGCGCCAGAGTGGGTTTCTCTGCCGGTGAGCTTGCTTAATGGAGTCATACGGACGAGCAGCGGCACTGAACGGGCATTGTAGATATCTGTCCCATCCCGTCCAGTCACGTGTCTCCGGCATTGAACAAGCGTGGACATCGGAGGTGCGCTGCGGGCCGCGCTCCACTTTAATGGCAGAGGCAGGGAGAGGTCACGTCCACTCTAAGTTGTCTTCAACGTTGAGCGGCGCGCTCTACAGCGGTATGAATACGGGCAGTTGGCGCCGTGCGGGAATGTCTACGGGCAAGGGAGGAGGGGTTTTGATGGGACAGGGCGGTCAGAAGAGGGTGTATGTCGGCGTCCTGGGAATCGGGGTACCCAGACTTGCCTGCCTAAGGCCCATGGCGTGGCTCCATCAACAGCCTGGTAAGGCCCATCTTAAGCACCAACAACACAAGACCCTCGCGAGGAGCCAAGACCTCCAGGAGGAGCGGCCACCTAGGCTGGCTCCTGAGGAGCGGAGATTTCTATGCAAGCCCTCACCTCATGAGGTTCGGATGACGCAAGCCATGACGACCAAGGCCAGGCGGGTGCAGCACAGCTGGTTTCCTCTTTGGTGCTAAAGAGGCAAGCGCAGGTGCGGAGTCCTAAGGCATCAACCAAAGGTTTCCATTTCCATGCAACAATACCAAGACCGCTAGGACGGCAGGATGGAGGTCATCGCCGAGCCCACCATGGCGTCACGACCAGAAGCTTTGCAGGCGAAGACCACCTTTCGTCAGGATAAGATATACTAGTTGTCCCCTTTGAATTTGGCCATTGTGGGATCCCTTCCTGCCTTCATTTTGGGGGAAGAGGACCAAGGACACTATAAGTATAGCCTAGCCACAACCATAGGGCAGGGATCCGGATCCAGAACATCTGCACCCTCACCAGCTCACCCCAACACAAGAACACACCTCTTGAGGTTGTTCTACCACTTTACTAGTTCATGCTCAGCCCACCTCGAGGCTAATCCACCACAAAGCAGGAGTAGGGTTTTACACCGTAAGGTGGCCGGAACCTGGGTAAACTGTTGTGTCCCATTTCTTTTCAGTTCATCGAGCTAGGTGATACCTCTCCAACGTATCTAATTTTCCAAACACTTCTGCCTTGTTTTGGACTCTAACTTGCATGATTTGAATGCAAATAACCCAGACTGACGCTGTTTTCAGCAGAATTGCCATGGTGTTATTTTTGTGCAAAAATAAAAGTTCTCGGAATGACCTGAAAATCCACGGAGACACGTTTTGGAATAAATAAAAAATATTGGCGAAAGAATCAGCATCATGGGGCCCACACCCTGTCCACAAGGGTGCAGGGCGCGCCCCAGGGGGGCGCACCTCCTGCCTCGTAGGCCCCCTGAGACTCCACTGACCTCAACTCCAACTCTATATATGCTTCTCGTACTGCTCCATGGTATGTTGATTATGCTAATTACATTGCTGCTAAATTCATACCACCTAGTTTCACATACCAGCATAAGAAAAAGTTTTTCTATGATTTGAGACATTACTTTTGGGATGACCCACATCTTTATAAAGAAGGAGTAGATGGTATTATTAGATGTTGTGTACCTGAGCATGAACAGGAACAGATCCTATGCAAGTGTCACTCCGAGGCTTATGGAGGGCACCACGCTGGAGATAGAACTGCGCATAAGGTATTGCAATCCGGTTTTTATTGGCCTACTCTCTTCAAGGATGCCCATAAGTTTGTCTTGTCTTGTGATGAATGTCAAAGAATCGGTAATATTAGTAGACGCCAAGAAATGCCTATGAATTATTCACTTGTTATTGAACCATTTGATGTTTGGGGCTTTGATTATATGGGACCTTTTCCTTCCTCTAATGGGTATACACATATTTTAGTTGATGTTGATTACGTTACTAACTGTGTAGAAGCTATTCCAACTAGTAGTGCTGATCATAACACCTCTATTAAGATGCTTAAAGAAGTTATTTTTCCGAGGTTTGGAGTCTCTAGATATTTAATGACTGATGGTGGTTCACATTTTATTCATGGTGCCTTTCGTAAAATGCTTGCTAAGTATGATGTTAATTATAGAATTGCATCTCCTTATCACCCGCGGTCTAGTGGTCAAGTATAATTGAGTAACAGAGAGCTCAAATTAATTTTGCAAAAGACTGTTAATAGATCTAGAAAGAATTGGTCCAAGAAACTTGATGATGCATTATGGGCGTATAGAACTGCATATAAAAACCTTATGGGTATGTCTCCGTATAAAATGGTTTATGGTAAAGCATGTCACTTACCTCTCGAACTAGAACATAAGGCATATTGGGCTATCAAAGAGCTCAACTATAACTTCAAATTTGCCGGTGAAAAGAGGCTATTTGACATTAGCTCACATGATTAATGGAGAACCCAGGCCTGTGAGAATGCCAAACTGTTTAAAGAAAAAGTTAAAAGATGGCATGACAAAAGGATACAAAAGCGTGAGTTTAATATAGGTGATTATGTATTGCTATATAACTCTCGTTTGAGATTTTTTGCAGGAAAACTCCTCTCTAAATGGGAAGGTCCTTACGTCATCGAGGAGGTCTATCGTTCCGGTGCCATAAAAATCAACAACTTTGAAGGCACAAATCCAAGGGTGGTGAATGGTCAAAGAATCAAGCATTATATCTCACGTAATCCTATAAATGTTGAAACTAATGTTATTGAAACCGCAACCCCAGAGGAATACATAAAGGACACTTTTCGGAACGTTTCAGACTCCGAAAAGGAATAGGTATGTGGTACGGTAAGTAAACCGACTCCAAAACAGTTCTGATGGCAATTTTTCTCCGTTTTGGAATATTTAAGAAAATAGGGAAATAAGAAGCAGACCGGAAAGGACATGAGGCTTCCACAAGGGTGGAGGGTGCGCCCTACCCCCCTGGGCGCACCCCCTGCCTCGTGGGCACCTTGTGCGCTCTCCGGAGTCCGTTTCCTAGCATGATACTTATTTTGGTCGGTAAAAAATTATTATATAATCTCCCGAAGGTTTTGACCACAGTATCACGCAAATATCCTCTGTCTTTGTTTCAAGTTGTTCCTGTTGCAGATTAGAGCAATATGTTGTCCCAGGATTCAGAAGGAGAAAGCTATGTGGTTGATTACCTTGCAGCTCCTAAGGTCTATAGGGACGTGGAGCATTGTGGTTGGACTACCGAAGAAGAAGAGGACTGTGAACCCAAGGGAAAAGAGGAGACGAGCTCAGATGAAGATGAAGTCCCATTACCTCAACCTAGGGACATGCATGTGGAGTTCAAAAAGTCATGCCTCCCTGATAGAGCAAAGAAACCTAAGATCGAGTTTATCCCTTTTCGCCTCTTGCAGGAAAACAAACAGGAATCGTGCAAGAAGATATTAAGCCTTGAGCAGGAGATCGATGATCTAAGGGATCAAAATTCTGTCCTCAAGCGCAAATTAAGGAAGAAGCCTACACCATCAACAAAACCAACACCTTCTTCACCAACAAAGAAGAACTGAGCATCGGGTATGGGCACTCCCCTTGGCAATTGCCAAGCTTGGGGGAGTGCCCCGGTATCATATCACCATCACTTTTTCATTTACCGTTTTTCTTAGTTTGATCCTTTTGATAATATCTTGATCTAGTAGAATAAAGTTTTAGTATGATCTAGTTGTGAGTTTTGCTTTATGATCCTTCTATGTAATCGAGTCCGTGAGCTATATATAATAAACATTAGTGTTCAGTCAAGGGCTTGATTACCTTGTTAGGATCTTGAGGGAATAAAATGAAAGAGAAGAAATAAAAAGAAATAAAGAGATCATAGGGATCTTATGGAGAGTAATGAGCTCACATATAAAGAGTATGATGAATAAAAGTTGTTGAGAGTTGACAAACATAGTTTTGGTCATTGTTGCAATTAATAGGAAGTAATAAAGAAAGAGAGGTCTTCACATATAAATATACTATCTTGGACATCTTTTATGATTGTGAGAACTCATTAATGTATGATATGCTAAAGAGTTGAGGTTGGACAAGGAAGACAACGTAATGGGTTATGTTTTCTTACATCTGAGATAAATTATATTGTCATGGATCATCCAACATGTTGAGCTTGCCTTTCCCTCTCATGCTAGCCAAGTTCTTTGCACCAAGTAGAAATACTACTTGTGCTTCCAAATATCCTTAAACCCAGTTTTGCCATGAGAGTCCACCATATCTACCTATGGATTGAGTAAGATCCATCAAGTAAGTTGTCATCGGTGAAAGCAATAAAAGTTTCTATCTAAATAGGTATGACTTATTAGTGTGGAGAAAATAAACTTTATATGATCTTGTGATGTGGAAGAAATAAAAGCGACGGACTGCATAATAAAGGTCCATATCACAAGTGGCAATATAAAGTGACGTTCTTTTGCATTAAGATTGTGTGCATCCAACTATAAAAGCGCATGACAACCTCTGCTTCCCTCTGCGAAGGGCCTATCTTTTACTTTTATCTTCTACGTTATATAAGAGTCATGGTGATCTTCACCTTTCCTTTTTACATTTTATCTTCATAACCATAAATATCGCGTGAGTGTTAGCAATTATGAAAGACTAAAAGATGGTTGAGTATGTGGACTTGCTGAAAAGCTCTTATATTGGCTCTTTCCTATGTTATGATAAATTGCAATTGCCTCAATGACTGAGATTAGAGTTTGTTGGTTCTCAATGAAGTTTATGATTCATACTTGAAATTGTGATTGAATTGTTACTTTAGCATAAGAGATCATATGACAATATATATATATATATGTTGTTGTTCTAATAATGATCATGATGCCCTCATGTCCGTATTTTATTTTTATCGACACCTCTATCTCCAAACATGTGTACATATTTTTTCGATTTCGGCTTTCGCTTGAGGACAAGCGAGGTCTAAGCTTGGGGGAGTTGATACGTCCATTTTGCATCATGCTTTTATATCGATATTTATTGCATTATGGACTGTTATTACACATTATGGCACAATACTTATGCCTATTCTCTCTTATTTTACAAGGTTTACATGAAGAGGGAGAATGCCGACAGCTGGAATTCTGGCTGGAAAAGGAGCAAATATTAGACACCTATTCTGCACAGCTCCAAAAGTCCTAAAACTTCACAGAAGTCATTTTTGGAATTAATAAAAAATACTGAGTGAAGAAAGTACCACAGGGGGCCCACACCCTGGCCACGAGGGTGGCGGCGCACCCTACCCCCCTGGGCGCGCCCCCTGCCTCGTGGGCCCCCTGGTGGCCCTCTGATGCCCATCTTCTGCTATATGAGGTCTTTCATCCGAGAAAAAATAATAAGCAAGCTTTGGAGAAGAAACTCCGCCGCCATGAGGCGGAACCTTGGCGGAACCAATCTAGGGCACCGGCATAGCTGTTCTGCCGGGGAAACTTCCCTCCGGGATGGGGGAAATCATCACCATCGTCATCCCAACGATCCTCTCATCGGGAGGGGGTCAATATCCATCAACTCTTCACCATCACCATCTCATCTCAAACCCTAGTTCATCTCTTGCATCCAATCTTTTTATCTAAACCTCAGATTGGTACCTGCGGGTTGCTAGTAGTGTTGATTACTCCTTATAGTTGATGCTAGTTGGTTTATTTAGTGATCATATGTTCAGATCCATTATGCATATTAATACCCCTCTAATTATGAACATGAATATGCTTTGTGAGTAGTTACGTTTGTTCCTGAGGACATGGGAGAAGTCTTGCTATAAGTAGTCATGTGAATTTGGTATTCGTTTGATATTTTGATGAGATGTATGTTGTCATCCCTCTAGTGGTGTCATGTGAACGTCGACTAAATGACACTTCACCATTGTTTGGGCCTAGAGGGAGGCATTGGGAAGTAATAATTAGATGATGGGTTGCTAGAGTGACAGAAGCTTAAACCCTAGTTTATGCGTTGCTTCGTAAGGGGCTGATTTGGATCCATATGTTTCATGCTATGGTTAGGTTTACCTTAATACTTATGTTGTAGTTGCAAATGCTTGCGATGGGGTTTAATCGTAAGTGGGATGCTTGTCCAAGTAAGGACAGTAACCAAGCACCGGTCCACCCACATATCAAATTATCAAAGTACCGGACGCGAATCATATGAACGTGATGAAAACTAGCTTGACGATAATTCCCATGTGTCCTCAGGAGCGCTTTTCTTCATATAAGAGTTTTTCCAGGCTTTTCCTTTACTACAAAAAGGATTGGGCCATCTTGCTGCACCTTATTTACTTTTATTACTTGCTACTCGTTACAACTTACCTTATCACAAAACTATCTGTTACCGATAATTTCAGTGCTTGCAGAGAATACCTTACTGAAAACTGCTTATCATTTCCTTCCGCTCCTCGTTGGGTTCGACACTCTTACTTATCGAAAAGCTATGATAGATCGCCTTCACTTGTGGGTCATCAAATACTCTACCCTCAAAAACTGTTGCGATCCCCTATACTTGTGGGTTATCAAGACAATTTTCTGGCGCCGTTGTCGGGAAGCATAGCTCTATTCTTTGAGTCACTTGGGATTTATATCTGTTGATCACTATGAGGAACTTGAAAGATGAAAGAACCAATATTTTTCCCTTAACTACGAGGGGAGGTAAGGATCTGCCATCTAGCTCTGCACTTGATTCACCTTCTATTATGAGTAAATTTGCGACACCTACACCTGTTATTGATTGTGATATGTCGCATGTTATTGATGATGCCACTTCTGCTATGCATGATGCTTATGATGTAATTACTTCTATGCTTGATAATAATGTGCCATTAGGTGAATTTCTTGACGAACAACTTGCTAGGGTTAGAGAGAATGAAATTATCGAAACAGATAATATTGATGAAAGTGATGATGAAGACTCTCCCCCTTGATATGAATTGCATGATGTGCCTGAGGGTTATGTTATGGATGAAGAAATTGCTAGAGACCTTTTTTCTTGGAAAGATAGATATGATCTTAAGAAACTGTTAGCTAAGCTGAAAGAGAAGTCTTTGAATGCTAGAATGAAATATGACCCTACTTTTGCTACTTCACCTATCTGTATTTCTGATAAGGATTATGATTTCTCTGTCGATCCTGAGTTAATTACTTTGGTTGAATCTGATCCTTTGTATGGCTATGAATCTGAAACTATTGTGGCACATCTTACTAAATTGAATGATATAGCCACCCTATTCACTCATGAGGAAAAAATTCATTACTACTATATCTTTAAGTTATTTCTGTTCTCATTAAAGGGTGATGCTAAAACATGGTTTAATTCTCTTGCTCCTGGTTGTGTGCGTAGTCCCCAGGATATGATTTATTACTTCTCTGCTATTTCCCCGTTCATAAGAAACAAGCTGCCTTAAGGGAAATATATAATTTTGTGGAAATTGAAGAAGAGAGTCTCCCACAAACTTGGGTGAGGCTTCTTCAATTACTTAATGGTTTGCCTGATCATCCCCTCAAGAAAAATGAAATACTTGATATCTTTTATAATGGACTAACCGATACTTCCAGAGACCACCTGGATAGTTGTGTTGGTTGTGTTTTCAGGGAAAGAACTGTTGAGCAAGCTGAATTGCTATTGAATAATATATGTAGTAATGATAATGATTGGACACTTCCTGAACCAACTCCTAAGCCAACTCCGAAGAAAAGGGGTATTCTATTTCTCAGTCCTGAAGATATGCAAGAGGCAAAGAAATCTATGAAAGAAAGGGTATTAAAGCTGAAGATGTTAAGAATTTACCACCTATTGAAGAAATACATGGTCTTAGTAACCCGACACAGGTAGTAAAGGTAAATTCTCTCTATAGATTTGATGAAGGTGATATTCCTCGTAATAAGTCTGCTAGCCAATGCTTGGATGAGTTTGATAATTTTATTGTTAAACAAGAAAACTTCAATGCTTATGTTGGTAGACAATTGAAACATAATGCTTATATGGTTGAACACTTGAGTGATTATATGTCTAGAGTTAAAGGTGACCTTAAACTTATTAGTAAACATGCTTCTATGGTTACCACTCAAGTAGAATAAGTGCTTAAAGCATAGGATGATTTGCTCAATGAATTAAATAATAAGAAAAATGATAATGTTGTTAGAGTTGTGACTAGAGGGGGTAAAATGACTCAGGAACCTTTGTATCCTGAAGGCCACCCTAAGAGAATTGAGCAAGATTATTAGAGAACTAATGTTGATGCACCTAGTCCTTCTAAGAAGAAGAGAAAGAAAAATGATAGGACTTTGCATGCTGCTAGTGAACCTGTTGTTGACGCACCTGAGAATCCCAATGATATTTCTATTTCTGAGGCTGAAACACAATCTGGTAATGAACATGAACTTGGTGATCATGTTAATGATGGCGTCCATATTGATGCTCAACCTAGCAAAAACAATGATGTAGAGATTGAACCTGCTGTTGATCTTGATAACCCACAATCAAAGAATCAACATTATGATAAGAGAGACTTCGTTGCTAGGAAGCATGGTAAAGAAAGAGAACCATGGGTTCAGAAACCCATGCCTTTTCCTCCTAAACCATCCAAGAAAAAGGATGACGAGGATTTTGAGCGCTTTGCTGAAATGATTAGATCTATCTTTTTGCGTCTGCCTTTGACTGATATGCTTAAAATGAATCCTTATGCTAAGTATATGAAATATATTGTTACAAATAAAAGAAAGATATCAGAAGCTGGAATTTCCACAATGCTTGCCAATTATACTTTTAAAGGCGGAATACCAAAGAAACTACGAGATCCGGAGTACCAACTATACCATGCTCCATTAAAAGAAACTATGTTAAAACTGCTTTACGTGATCTTGGAGCCGGTGTTAGTGTTATGCCTCTCTCTTTATATCGTAGACTTGATTTGAATAAGTTGACACCTACTTAAATATCTTTGCAAATGGCCGATAAATCAACTGCTATACATGTCAGTATCTGTGAGGGTGTGCCTATTGTGGTTGCAAATGTTACTATTTTAACGGACTTTGTTATTCTTGATATTCCCGAGGACAATAGTATGTCTATTATCCTTGGTAGACCATTTTTAAATACTAGAGGGGCTGTTATTGATTGCAACAAAGGCAATGTCACTTTTCATGTTAATGGTAATGAGCATACGGTACACTTTTCGAGGAAACAACCTCAAATCCATAGTATCAATTCTATTGGAAAAATTTCAACGATCACTATTGGAGGTTTTGAATTCCCTCTTCCTACTATCAAGAAGAAATATGATATTCTTATTGTTGGGGACATACATATCCCCGTTGAGGTAACCTAGTGTTATTCGAAAAATCTCCGGTTTCATGCGATTCGGAAAGAGTTTGTTAACAACACTTGATCAACCTTGTTTCTCCAGGCATACGCGGAGGCTGTTTGGGTGGCCGATGGTGACGACAAGGCCATGGCGATCTGGCTGCCCATGGCCCTTACGGGTGTGCCGTGTGCTTGGCTCCTGGGCTTGCCGGAGTCTTCGGTGGCCTCCTGGGAGGAACTACGCGGCCTCTTCATCGCGCACTTCGTGGTGCCAGTGCCTCACGCCATCGCGGCCCTCCTCGGCGACTCGCAGGCACCAGCCTTGGACCGCCACGTCAAGAAGTTCCTTCCCCAGGTAGGTGCTGCCCACGCGCAATGGGGAGCTCCTCCGGGCTGGGTAGCGCCTAAGGCCGACCTCACCTTCAACTCAAGGGACCACCCCGCGACCACGGCCGGCGTCGGCGCGCTTCCGATGCTCTGCACCCCCACCTTCTGCAATGTAGCAGTCACCAGGACCCTCATCAATGGCGGCGCCGGCCTCAATGTCCTCTCTGTGGAAGCATTCGGCCTGATTCATGTGCCCTACGGCCGGCACTGCCCACCCAGCCTCAATGTCCTCTCTGGGGTCGTTGACGGCTCCACCTGCCCCCTAGGGCAGATTCGCCTCCCTATCACCTTTGGCACCCGCGACAACTACCGCACCGAGCTCATCGACTTCGACATCGCCTGCATCGGCCTGCCGTACAACGCCATTCTTGGGTATCCGGCCTTGGCCAAGTTCATGGCGGCAATCCACCCTGGCTACAATCTCATGAAGAAGTTGGGGATCAGCGGCGTCCTCACTTTGGCGGGGGACACCAAGGATGCACTCGCGGCCCTCAAGCTCGCCTTCAGGGCCGCGACGGCCGCACAACCAAGCGGCGAGGGGGGCCCGGAGGGCCCTGGGGCCACACCAACAAAGAAGAAGCAGTTGTTCTCTCAGGATCAGGCCGAAATGAAGCAGGTGCCGGTTGATGAAGACGGGGGGTCGGGCTCTACCTTCACCATAGGCGTCGGCCTCCCTCCGGACCAAGAAGAGGCGCTGGTCAGCTTCCTCCGCGTGAACAAAGACGTGTTTGCGTGGGAGGCGGCGGACCTGATTGGGGTCCCAAGGGGGGTAATCAAGCGCCACCTGATGGTGTTCCCCAACGCATGCCCTGTAGAGCAGAAGGCGCGGAGGCAAGCCCCGAAGAAGCAGTCATTCATCGTCCAGGAGACCCATAAGCTGCAGGAGGCCGGAGTCACTCGGGAAGTGCGGCACGCAGATTGGCTCGCGAACCCGGTCATTGTCCCCAAGAAGGGTGGCAAGGAGCGCATGTGCATTGACTTCACCAACCTCAACAAGGCCTGTCCTCAAGTCCCCTTCCCTCTCCCGCGCATTGACCAAATCATCGACTCCACCGTCGAGTGTGATTTACTATGCTTCCCGGATGCCTTCTCGAGCTATCACCAAATCAAGATGGCGGTGCAGGATGTTGAGAAGGCGGCTTTTC
The DNA here is from genome assembly GCF_003073215.2 of Triticum urartu. Classification (NCBI taxonomy): domain Eukaryota; kingdom Viridiplantae; phylum Streptophyta; class Magnoliopsida; order Poales; family Poaceae; genus Triticum; species Triticum urartu. The sequence continues at coordinate 272,541,288 of NC_053022.1, forward strand.
TGACCCCGTGTGGGGTGTATTGCTACACGTGCATGCCTTTCGGGCTGTGCAATGCTGGGGCAACCTTTTAGTGGCTAATGCACATCGCCTTGGGCCAGCAGCTCGGGAGGAACGCCGAGGCGTACGTCGATGACATAGTGGTGAAATCTCGAGAGGCGAGAATGCTTATCAAGGATCTGGAGGAGACTTTCACCAGCCTGCGCACGGTAAACCTGTGGCTCAACCCAGAGAAATGTGAGTTCGGCGTCCCGTCTGACAAGCTGTTGGGCTTCCTCGTGTCACACATAGGGATTGAGGCCAATCCAGAGAAAGTCAAGGCCATAGAAAGGATGAGCCCGCCGCAAACCCTCAAGGAGATGCAGAAGCTGGCGGGCTGTGTAACCTCGCTCGGGCGCTTCATCTCCAAGCTAGGGGAGCGCTCCCTCCCCTTCTTCAAGCTGATGAAAAAGAAGGGCTCGTTCGAGTGGACTCCGGAGGCCGACGCAGCCTCCCAAGACCACAAGAAGTACCTCACCAGCCCACCGGTGATGGTAGCGCCACGCCCCCTTGAACCCTTGGTGCTCTACCTGGCCGCCACGCCTCACTCTGCCAGTGCAGCACTATTGGCGGTCCGCGAGGAGCACCCGATCAAGGGCTCGCGAAGCAGCACCTCGCACTCGGTTGAGCCCCCGCAGCCTCAGGACGACACTCCTGAGGCCTCGTCCGCCCCGCCGATCAGCGCGGCTCCTGAGGATGGCGCCCACGAGGCCGAGGCAGCCACGACGGACGACACGGCTCCTGAGGCCCCCCAGCCTCGGGAGGATAGGACCATGCCAATGCCTCCACCCTCGTTGAACACCTGGTGTACTTTGTTAGCACGGTGATGCGTGACGCGTGGGCGCGCTACCCCATTTCACAGAAGCTGCTACTCGCGCTCCTCGTCGCCTCCCGAAAAGTATGCCACTACTTCCAAGGCCACCCCATCAAGGTTGTCTCAGCTTACCCCCTCGAGAGGGTGCTCTGGAGCCCTAACGTCGCGGGGGGGGGGGGTCACCGAATGGAACATTGACCTGCAGGCGTTCCAGTTGGAATTCAGCACCACCAGATTCATCAAGGGTGCGGCCCTCACCGGCTTCGTGGCGGAATGGACCGACGTTCCCAACCAAGAAGTGGGCGAGGACCGCTCCCTCTCGCCCGGAAATGAAGCACCGGATGGTTGGGTCATGTACTTCGACGACGCATTCATGCTCCAGGGCGCGAGGGCTGGAGCTGTGCTCATCTCGCCCACCTAGGACAAGCTCTACTACGCCGTGCAGCTCTGCTTCCAGCAGGGCGAGAAGGTCTCCAACAACATTGCGGAATACGAAGGCTTGATCACCGGCCTCAAAGCCATGGTGGCTTTGGGAGTGAGGCATCTCACCATCAGGGCGACTCCCAGCTCCTCGTCAACTTCTCCAACAAAGCATAAAAGCCGAAGGATGATCACATGGAGGCATGATAATCCACAAGTATAGGGGATCAATTGTAGCTTCTTTCGATAAGTAAGAGTGTCAAACCCAATGAGGAGCTAAAGGTAGAACAAATATTCCCTCAAGTTCTGTCGACCACCGATACAACTCTACGCACGCTTGACGTTCGCTTTACCTAGAACAAGTATAAAACTAGAAGTACTTTCTAGGTGTAACATGATAGGTTTGCAAGAATGTAAAGAGCACGTAAATAAAAACTAGGGGCTGTTTTAGGTAAAGAAGCAATAAAGTTAGCATAGCGAGTGTGGAAAAGTGGTGGTAGGAGTTGTGAAATTGTCCCTAAGCAATTGACTACTTTACTAGACCGATAGCAAGTTTTATGTGGGAGAGGCCACTGCTAGCATGTCATCCCTGACTTGGAATTCTATGCACTTATGATTGGAACTATTATCAGCATCCGCAACTGAAAGTGCGTTATATCGACTAGAGGGGGAGTGAATAGGCGATTTTTATGAAAGTCTTGAAAACGTGGAAGTTTCGAAGACAAACGATAGAAATAAACCTATTACCATGCAGTGAAAGGTAGACTACACTAGGCAAACCATAGTCAAGTATTCAATGAAGTGAAAGCGCAATGACTAATAGCAGCAATGTAGTGAGGATCAGGTAGGAAGATATTATGAAGCCAAACAGAACATGCAGTCACTCAGTGAAGACAAAAGATAGTGCAATCATACAATGACTTCACAAGGACCAACAGTAAGTAAAGGGAAGGGAAGGATGAAACCAGTGACTTGTTGAAGACAATGATTTGTTGGACTAGTTCCAGTTGCTGTGACAACTGTACGTCTGGTTAGGGCGGCTAGGTATTTAAACCTGAGGACACACAATCCTGGACACCCAGTCCTGAACACGCAACTCAGGACACCCAGTCCTCACCGTATTCCCCTTGAGCTAAGGTCACACAGACCTCGCCCAATCACTCTGGTAAGTCTTCAAGGTAGACTCCCAAACCTTCACAGACTTCGTTCACCGGCAATCCACAATGTCTCTTGGATGCTCAGAACGCGACGCCTAACCGGCTGGAGGATTCACAGTCCTCAAGTGTAATAAGTCTTCAGATCACACAGATAAGAAGACTTAAGTGATGCCTAACACTCTTTAGCTCTGGGTGGTTAGGGCTTTATCCTCGCAAGGAATTCTCTCTCAAAGGCTTCGAGGTGGGTTGCTCTCAAACGACAAAAGCCGTACTCTAACTCTGAGCAGCCAACCGTTTATGGTTGTTGGGGTGGGCTATTTATAGCCACTAGGCAACCCGACCTGATTTGTCCGAAATGACCCTGGGTCACTAAGGAACTGACACGTGTTCCAACGGTCAGATTTCAAACTCACATGGCAACTTTACTTGGGCTACAAGCAAAGCTGACTTGTCCGACTCTGGACAAGATTCGCTCTCATAGTCTTCACTCGAAGACACAGGTTTTGGTTAAGCATCACTTCAGTCATTCTGACTGGTTCTCTTGGACCCCACTTAACAGTACGGTGGTTCCTATGACTCAACAGGAAAGAAAAAAACTACGAAAGATCTAAGTCTTCGAGCTCCATAGGCTTCATGCGATGTCTTCTCTTCTCATAGTCTTCAATGAGAATATCTTCATAAACCACCTTTGACATCAATGTCTTCATACATTTTTAGGGGTCATCTCTGGTAGGAAAACCGAATCAATGAGGGACTTCTACCTGTGTTATCCTGCAATTCTCACAAACACATTAGTCCCTCAACTAGGTTTGTCGTCAATACTCCAAAACCAACTAGGGGTGGCACTAGATGCACTTACAATCTCCCCCTTTTTGGTGATTGATGACAAACTAGTTGAAGTTTTCAACGGGGAATATAATATGTGAAATTGTAAAGGATAAGGAATTGTCTTCATAGGTTGCAAGGGCTCCCCCTGAAGATGTGCATGTAAGTAGTTTGCTTTTGGAATGCAAATGCACATGGCAGGTTGTACTTGTGGAGATCCTCTTCAACTTATGATGACAATTCATTATGCATGAGAAGGTATGTGAAGATAATGACATGCATAATGGAAAATGGACGTCTGCCAAAATGATCTAAGTGCGGAATTTATCGTCGCACATGCGGAATTTATCATCGCATCACAAAGTGGCAAATAAGTAGCAGACGACCATCGAGTTTAAGTGTTACAACTCAAAGAACCAAATGTATCAAAACGAGAGTTGTAAACACGAGGCAAAATATAAAGCAACCGCCCATGTGGACCCGCTTGAAGACTATCAAACTCATATGCTTCTCCCCCTTTTGTCAGTAAGGACCAAAAAGGTTTGAAGACATAGAGCATCTATTCGTCCCCATGAAGAGTAGGTGAAGCAGCAGGGTCGTCGGTGGTGTTCGGCGGTGCAGAAGAACTTGGAGCAGTGTCGAAGCGTGCTGAAGGAGGTGGCGGTGAAGTAGCATCGTCTTCATCCTCGATCACTCTGGCATTCACAGTTGCAGTAGAGGAAGAGAACTCAGAGTCTTCAAGAGATGGAGTTCTTCGCAGCACTGCCCTTCGAGGAGGTGTGGAGTCAAATTTGAAGTGTTCAGAGAAGCCATCTTCTTGAAGATCATCTTTAGAGCACATAAGCGTCAGCCCTTTCCATGTGCGTCGAGAGATTTCATGTGCAACAAAGGCATTCTTGGTGGCAAGATTTCGAATACGGTTGACATCCACCAAGAGGCTTTGCATTTGGTGCTTCAGCTAGTCATGATGCCTATCTTGTTTATGATGAAGAGCCACTAGAAGCTCTCGGTCATTGAGAAGACGAGTGCGCTTCTTAGGTCGTTGGGCAATTGTGCTATCGCTGGCTTTAGTAAGGGCAGGATGTGGTGCACGTGTAGTTCCAGCCAAAGGATACACACGAGTGACTGCTTCAACTCCTTCAATGTTCTGAGAAAAACTTTGATGCTCCGCATTCTGAAGACTTAGAGGTTCCTTGGCAGGCTCAGGATAAATGGCTTCAACAGACATATCCACATCAGGCAGAAAGATCCTATGATTGCGAGCAGATGGCTGATATGAGATAGCGGAGTGGAGTTTAATCAGCCGCATTATCCATGGAGCGTAGAACTTCAAGCCAAAAAGATCAGAGCCTGATGCAGCAAGTTGGCGGATGAAGAAGTCATGTGCATTGAAGCATTTGCCATGAAGAATATAGAAGACCAAAGTCTTCATTGCGCCTTCCAGCTTGGCATGTGGAGAATGTCCTTTGATGGGCCAGAGAGTTCGCCTTATGATGTGACAAATAGTCCTTGGCAGATACTCAAGGTCTTCAACGAAGAACTCCTTGGTATATGCAGCATCTTGGGGCAATGGCTTCATCATACTGAGCATCTGACTCATGTTTGGTTCAGGCTTCTGAAAGATGCTCTCCACAGCTTCACTGTGAAGCTGACAGCCAGGTTCGTAGAGATCGCCAGGAGTGGGTAGACCAGTGAGCTCAATGATATCAAAGGCTTTGGCTTCGTGATGAACATTTCCTGTCATCCACTCCAGGACCCAAGTCTTCGGATCTCTGTTGTACCCACGGATGTGAAGTGTGGCATAGAATTGGAGCAGCAACTCTTCATTCCAGTGCTCTTGGTCGGTGACAAACGGCAGCAATCCAACCTCTTTGAAGCAATCCAGAGCTTCTTCCAGACAGGGCAGACCAGCTATGGCTTCGATGTCAAGACGCTTATGTGGGAAGATGCGACCTTGATTGTATAGAATGCAGGAGTAATAGCTTCGCTGCGGATAGCGACAGAACCGATCAGATTATATTCTTTCCCTTGAGTAGGGGTTCCTGGAGCTATTGAAGAAAGTGTTGTCTGCTTTGAAGCCATTGACATTGAAGGATCCAGGTGCTGATGCAGGACCTGGAAACCTGGGCAATCTTGGGATTGGCTTCTGTACCTGAGGCCTGTGCTCAACATGATAGTGAAATTGAGGACTAGCAGCAGGCGCAGGAACAGATGCAGTAGTACCATTGGCTTCGCTGACTTCTGGTGCTTTGGTTGGTGTAGGCTCCACATTGGCTTCAGCCATGACAGCGTTAGTGGCTTCATTGGTGTTGGTGGTGGCAGCCTCACGATTCTCAACCTCCACTTGACGAGCTGGAGGGTCGGTCATAGTCACGTTCTCCTCGAGAATAGCTTCTTGGTGGGACGGGGGAGTAGCTACTTTTGGGGTTTCGGCTGATGCAGCCGGAATGTCTTCAGCAGTATTAGCTTCAGACTCAGAGACTGGAGGCCTTGGTCCTTTGCGAAGCCTGCGTAACGCTGGGGACGCCTGTGGAGTTGGAGTTGGCTGGGCCTCAAAGTCATCTTCCACCTGTGCTTGTGGGCGATCAGCCCATGATGCATCCTGAGAAATTGGCGTCAGAGGACGACCAATGATGATGAGCTCGCTGTGTGTTAGCATAGGCGATGATACCTGTTGGTGCTCGAGCTGAGGAAGAACTGCATCATTGTCAACATGGTCATGGTGACCAATGTCTTCAGCAGCAATGGGATCAGCTGCTGGAAAGTCGTCAGCTTCATGAGCCTCTGTGAAAGCAGGCTCATGGACAGTCAGTCGACGCTCTTGAGGTTCAGCGTCAGGACGAACCATGGAGATGGGTTCAACAATCAAGGGCTCTGTGGGAGCAGCCCGTTCCTTCTTGGTCTTCCGCTTCTTCTTGGAGGGAGCAGTAGTAGAGGCTTCAGGATGTTTCCTTTTTCTGGCTTCAGCCTCAGCTGTCCTCGTCTTCTTCAATTCTGAAGCGGTTGACCTGGCCTTTGGCTTCGAGCTAGTCATGCTAGTTGGGAAGACAATGGGATCTGCTTCCTGCCTTGGTGCGTCGGGTTCGGCCATAGCGGGCTTCTTCTTCTTCTTTGCAGCCATCCCGGGGTCGATGCCAGGACGCCCAAGGGCCTTGCGCTTCTCAGCCTCATTGTAGGCTTGCACACACTTGTCAGCCAGGCTCTTCATGCTCTCACGAGAACCTTGAGCTTCTTCACGCTTCTTGAGAAAGGCTTCTTTAAGCTCGTGCAGCATGAGCTTGAAGTTCTTGACCTCTTGCACGCTGAGCTTGGCCATATGCTTCTTGAACTGAGCTTTCTCATAGTCAATCTTTTGCTTCAGTTCAACAATGCGCTGAGCTAGAGCTAGCTCTGAAGCAATGGCGCCATGGAAGGCGACACTGAGACCAATGGGAAGTTGCAGGTCTTCGAAGCTGAGGTTGGGCGTTTCAAACCACTCATCTATGAAGTCGTGGATGATTGCCACGTCAAAGAAAGGCAAATTGTTGAAGATTTCTGCTTCTTCTTTGCTCTTGATCAGCTGCTCAAGAGCGTCATCTGCAAGATCTTCATCACTGGACAGATCAATGGCATCGCTGCGCAGAATAGCAGCAGCTGTCAGTTCTTGGCCGGTGTGAGGCAGAGGCATCTTGACCTTCTGGGGCTTGGAGATGCGTGACAAATCTTCAGACTGCACACTGTCTTTAGGAGGTGCAGTGGCCAGTGGCTTCGCCCGTGAGATTTTTGATGCAGAGGCAGGCTTTGAAGCTTTTGGCTGCTTCAGTTTCTTTGGCTTCGGCGCTGCAGGCGCTTCATCTGATTCAGCGTCATCTGCAGGCTCATTCACGGCAGTCCCTTGAACCACGATATGAGTGATGAGACCTTCCAAGTTGTAGAAGGGCCCAAGAAGATTGGGTTCAGCTTCGCGAGTTCCATCGGCACGGGGAGCAGAGGGACCAGGGTTGAAGTCTAATCCCAAAGACTTCTTGTTCTGCTTCGCTGAGTTCTTAGCAAACTGGAATTTGCGCTTGAACAGATTGTCGTCACGGCACCATAGTAGTGACGATGGGTGTGCATCTGCAGGCTGTGGCCCATGGACCATGCAGGGATAGAAGCCTTGTTCAATGGCTTCTTCTCTGGACCTGGGTTGAAGATTTTTGTATAGGATGTCTCCCCACAGTCGCTTGATGGCATTTTTCTCAGCATATTCTTGGGTCACAAACCGGTATTTGAACCATTGTTCTGCCCAATATCTTTGAATCCATTGGATTCGGGTCTTGCGCTGATTGTAATCCTCTTCAGGATCTGTCTTGTAAAGCTCTGAGAGGTCATCAGGCAAATCTCTTGATGTTCCCCCACGATGCTGTCTGCCTTCCTTCCTTGCAGATTTCTCTGTAGCCATGAACTTTAACCTGAATGGCTTCAACATGTTCAAAGGCTTCACAGGCTTTCGCTTGCTGGACAAACAGGAACTGGCTTCGGGAGAATTTATGTGATGCTGTAAGAATTTTGCAAATGAATGCAGACTATGAGAACCAAGGGATTCTCCCACGGACATGTACCTATGACAGCATTAAGGTGCGAGGGAAGGGGAAGAGGTCATATGCATTCTCAGAAGATTTTGAAGATAAATCAGTTTAGAAGACATTGACCTCATCGTGCGAAGACATTCACTCATAGATAAGGAGTTGGTTCCAGATTTGTACGAATCCATTGATCAGTACAAGTGAGGAATGTAACTACTTTGTGAAGCATAAGTGAATATACTAGGCATATTATGAGATACAGAATGAAAGAGATCCAAGTTGTGTGAATAGAAACTGCTTGTGGTAGAAAGTGACGAAGCTATAGGATCAAAGGGGCCGTAAAAAGGAAGTTTTATTTACCATACGAAGAATTGCTAGATGGAGTGGAAGAGGAGGCCGAGCAGTTCGATCGTCCGTGCCCTAACTTGGCGACGCAGGACACCTACGGCGACGGCGGAGAAGACGATGTCCGCGGTCGGCGTGAAGACGGCGTCGGAGAGGTTGCGGCAGCGAAGCGCTTCGTCACCGGCGTCGTCGAGAGCTAGCGATGGCGCTAGGGTTCGTGCGAGAGTGGAAGAAGAGATAATGACTGTGGAGAGGCGTGTATTTATAGGGACAGGGGCGGCTCAGTGTTATTACACAGGTGCCCCTGGCGATTCACATCTGAGGAACACGTGGCCATCATGCAGCATATCGGGGGTTGTTCCACGTCCCACGCACGCCTGGATTGTCGGGTGGTCGTTCCCACTTCTCCGGGTTTCAGGTGAAGGAATGAGCATTGAAAACGGACTTAATGTTTGTCTCTGTATCTTCTGCTGACAAGGACGCAGAGAAGACATTCGACAGTTTCAATAGAATGCATAAGATTTGAAGAGATAGAGTTTGAGATATAAAGCATAGAGAGGTTAGGGTCCGATCACATTCACTTAGTTCAAAAGATTCAACAAGAAGACATAGCTATAAGTGAATGTTGTAGAGGACAGAACACTAGTATATATATATATACTCAACATAGTGAAGATAATCATGATGATATGTTGAGCTTGAAGCCAAACCAAATGTGAAGACATAGCAAATGTAACGCCATGAGTGAAACACTTCAAACAGAACCTTTGGTGGTGGCGTTACCCACCGTATAGGAAGTATTAGACCCAGACACGGCGCACAATTATCGTGGCGCTCCGAAGTCAAATTGCACATTAATGTATTCACACTTAGAATGTATGTCTTCATTGATTGAAGATATACTTTACTTCGTGTGTTGCACATCTAAGTCATCAATATGCATAAGTGTTAGGATGTGTGCCTGATCACAGGACATTTGAGGATTCCAAGATATTTAGCTCACACCGTAACTTGCAAAATCTCTTCTCATCCAAGGGCTTGGTGAAGATATCTGCCAATTGCTCTTCAGTGTTGACGTGTATGATATCAATATCTTCCTTCACAACATGATCTCTGAGAAAGTGATGACGAATTTCAATGTGCTTTGTCTTCGAGTGCTGAACTGGATTGTTGGCAATCTTGATGGCGCTTTCGTTGTCGTAGTAGAGTGGCACTTGCTTCAGATGAATGCCATAGTCTTTGAGTGTTTGCTTCATCCACAGAAGCTGAGCGCGGCAAGATCCAGCAGCAATGTATTCAAATTCAGCAGTGGAGAGAGATACACAGTTCTACTTCTTCGAAGACCAACATACAAGTGATCGTCCCAGAAAATGACATGTGCCTAATGTAGACTTGCGATCCACCTTGTCACCAGCATAATCAGCATCCGAGAATCCAACCAGATCAAACTCTGAGCCCTTTGGATACCATAATCCTAGAGTTGGGGTGTGAGCCAAATATCGAAGAATTCGCTTCACAGCTAAGTGATGCGACTCCTTTGGTGCCGCTTGGAATCGAGCACACATGCAAACACTAAGCATAATATCTGGCCTAGATGCACATAGAAAAAGTAAAGAACCAATCATGGAGCGGTATACCTTTTGATCAAACTCTTTACCATTGTCGTCGGGACCCAGATGATGTTTGGCTAGCATTGGCGTCGTGAAGCCTTTGCAGTCTTGCATACCGAACTTCTTCAGGCAATCTTTGAGATACTTCTCTTGAGATATGAAGATGCCGTTGCGTTGCTGTCGTATTTGAAGATCGAGGAAGAACTTCAGCTCTCCCATCATGGACATCTGATATTGCTCTTGCATCATATATCCAAACTCTTCACTGTACTTCTGATTGGTGCAGCCGAAGATAATGTCATCCACATATATTTGGCACACAAATAGTTCACCATCATATGTCTTCGTGAAGAGAGTGGGGTCGAGGGAACCAGGTATGAAGCCTTTGCTCTTCAGGAAATATTTGAGTGTGTCATACCAAGCCCGAGGGGCTTGTTTGAGGCCATACAGTGCCTTGTTGAGCTTGTATACCATGTCAGGATGTTTTGGATCTTCAAAGCTAGGCGGCTGTGCAACATACACTTCTTCTACAATCTTGCCATTGAGAAAGGTGCTCTTCACATCCATTTGATATAGAAGTATGTTATGATGATTTGCATAGGCCAGCAGTATGCGTATGGCTTCAAGTTGAGCCACAGGAGCAAATGTTTCATCGAAGTCAATCCCTTCCACTTGAGTATATCCTTGAGCAACGAGACGAGCTTTGTTTCTGACAACTTGACCATGCTCATCTTGCTTGTTGCGGTATATCCATTTGGTGCCTATTATATTGTGCTTCCGAGGGTCAGGACGCTTAACCAGTTCCCATACATTATTCAGCTCAAACTGTTGAAGCTCTTCTTGCATAGCTTGAATCCATTCAGGTTCCATGAAGGCTTCTTCAACTTTCTTGGGTTCTGTTATTGAGACGAATGCGAAGTACCCACAGAAATTTGCTAGCTGAGTTGCCCTTGAACGAGTGAGCGGACCGGGTGCATTGATGCTATCAATTATTCTCTCAATCTGCACTTCATTGGCAACAAGAGGATGTATAGGGCGAAGATTTTGCTCTTGCTGATCATTGTCATTGTTAGAAGGATTGTCTTCGGGCTGAGCATTGTCTTCAGGTTGATCAGGTGCGGATATGATAAGTTCCTCTTCAGGTTGAGCTTCAAAGGGTATGATTTCTCCAATTCCCATTAGTTTGATTGATTCACCGGATGGAACTTCATCTAGCACATTTGGCAGGTGCTCTCTTTGTGAACCGTTAGTCTCATCGAACCGCACATCCACTGTTTCAACCACTTTATAATGAAAGAGATTGAAGACTCTGTAGGAGTGCGAATCCTTTCCATATCCAAGCATAAAACCCTCATGTGCTTTTGGTGCAAATTTTGAAGTGTGATGTGGATCCTTGATCCAGCACCTGGCGCAAAATACTCTGAAGTAACTGACATTTGGCTTCTTGCCAGTAAGGAGCTCATAAGATGTCTTATTCAGAAGATTGTGAAGATAAACACGATTGATTATATGGCATGCAGTATCAATGGCTTCAGGCCAGAATTTTCTTGGAGTCTTGTGTTCATCAAGCATCGTTCGGGCCATCTCAATGAGTGTTCTGTTCTTGCGTTCAATGACGCCATTCTGCTGTGGCCTGTACGGGGCTGAGAATTCATGTGTGATTCCCAAAGTATCAAGATATGTATCAAGGCCAGTGTTCTTGAATTCAGTGCCATTGTCACTTCTGATGTGCTTTATCTTGGCGCCATAGTTGTTCATTGCTCGATTGGCGAAGCGTCTGAAGACATCCTGCACTTCAGTCTTGTAGAGGATTATGTGCACCCAAGTATATCAAGAATAATCATCAACAATGACAAAGCCATAGAGACAAGCAGTAGTAGTAAGAGTTGAGTAATGAGTGGGACCGAAAAGATCCATGTGGAGCAGTTCGAAGGGTCGAGTAGTTGTCATGATTGTCTTCGAGGGATGTTTGGCCCTCGTCATCTTTCCTGCTTCACAGGCACCGCATAAGTGATCTTTCTTGAACTTGACGCCCTCGATGCCTATGACATGCTTCTTCTTTGCAAGGGTGTGGAGGTTCCTCATGCCAGCATGCCCTAGCCTCCGATGCCAGAGCCAGCATTCTGAAGCTTTTGCTAGAAGACATACGGCAAGCTGTGGTCCTGCTGAGAAATCTACCACGTACAAATCATCTTTCCGATACCCTTCAAACACTAGAGACATGTCAGATTCCATTAGAACAAGGCAGCGATATTTTCCAAACATTACGATCATGTTCAAATCACAAAGCATTGAGACAGACATTAAGTTGAAGCCAAGGGATTCAACAAGCATGACTTTATCCATGTGTTGATCCTTTGAGATTGCAACTCTACCTAGACCCAATACCTTACTTTTACTAGTGTCAGCAAATGTGATGTGACTCTTGTCGGATGGACGTAAGGTTGAGTCCATAAGAAGGCTTCTTTTGCCAGTCATGTGATTGGTACACCCACTATCAATAATCCATTCTGAAGACGTTGGTGTCGTACCCTACAGTGCAGTTAGGGGGATAGGCTTCACGAAGAGAATTGTGAAGCAAAAACATTTGACGAACCAGTGGGTTATGAAAGCTTAGATCCAGATTAGGACTGATAGGGAGAGTAGCAAGCGATTCAGGAACGAAGTACATAATAAGACCATTCGGGCATTTGATCTTGCGCCCTACAAGATGTTTAAGGTCCCCAGCAATAGCGTCAGACGATTTTTGGTTTTCTGCTGGAGACCCTTCCCTGCAAAAGAGAGTTAAGCTTTCTTAGCCACCCACATCTTCAAGGGTGGCTTAGAAGCAATAAGTCTAAGTGCAGCATCTGAGAACTTTGGCTTTGGAGCCCTAGCAAACAGTCTTGCAGGCGGACAATAGTACTTATAAGAATAAGCAGAATAGTTCTTGGTCTTATGAACATGGCGGTTTGATGAACCGCGCTCATATTCATAGGCCTGAGTATGGTTTCCCTGCAAAAAATTTGCGTTAGTGCGACTCAGGTGAGTCCTCTGTCTGTATGAAACCTTTGGACCGTATGAAGCCTGTGGTCTGGGGTTTGTCTTCTTCACCTGTGGTGTCATGATGACATTCACAGGAAGATTCTCCAGACACTTTTTCGGTACCCAGATCTTCTTCATAGGCGGTCCATTCCTGCAGTTAGTACCAATGTACCTGGAAAACACTTCACCATTTTGATTCTTAAACAGTTTATAGTTTGCATCAAAGGATTCATCAATGACAATGGGGTTAGCACAAGTGAAGCCAGATAGAGTGAATGGATCTGCTGAAGATTCCTTTGCAACAACGCATGTGGTTTTGGGGTACTGCTCAGGTTCCAGTAAGAGCCATCAGCATTCATTTTCCTTACGAACCCAACACCCTCTTTCCTCGGGTTTCGGTTCAGGATCTGCCTTTTGAGGAAATCACATAGTGTCTGATGCCCTCTAAGACTTTTGTACATCCCTGTTTCAAGAAATGTCTTCAACCTAGCATTCTCATCAGCAATAGCAGTGGTATCCTCAGCAGAGGGGTTAGTTCCCACATCAACAGTTGAAGATATTGCAATAGTAGCAGCAGTAGAACATTCAGCAACAGAAGTAGCATTATCACGCTCAATGCATTTAAGACATGGTGGTTCAAATCCTTCCTGAGCGGAACTGATCTGTTCGGCGTGAAGTGACTTGTTTTCCTTTTGAAGATTTTCATGAGCCGCTCTCAATTTCTCAAGATCTTGCTTCCTTTGAAGATAATCATAGGAACGCTTTTCATGAGTTGTTGAGAGCGTTTCATGACGACTTTCAAGTTCCTCATACTTAACATGAAGATTTTTTATGTCTTCAATTAAGGACTCAGATCAAGTCATTTCAGCACCTAACAGATCATCGCTTTTGTCTAACAGTTTTTGAATATGTTCCATAACTTTCTGTTGTTCAGTTGCAATTTTAGCAAGTGTTTTGTAGCTGGGTTTTGAACCACAATCAGAGTCATCTTCACTAGATGTTTGATAGTGAGTAGTGCGTGTGTTTACCTTGGCACCACGTGCCATGAAGCAGTAGGTAGGAGCGGAGTAGTCCTTGTCATTTTCATCGGTGTCGGTGATGAAGTCATTGTCTTCAGTGTTGAAGATGGACTTGGCAACGTATGCTGTAGCCAGACTTGCAACGCCAGAATCGGACTCCTCCTCAGACTCCACCTCCGCCTCCTCAGAAGTGGACTCCTCCTCTGAATCCATTTCCTTGCCAACAAACGCACGTGCCTTGCTAGATGAGCTCTTCTTGTGTGATGAAGACTTTGAGGAAGACTTGGAAGAAGACTTTGAGTATTTCTTCTTCTTCTTGTCGTCAGAGTCATATTCCTTGCTCTTCTTCTTCTTTTTGTTCTCATTGTCCCACTGCGGACACTCAGAGATGAACTGGCCAGGTTTCTTGCACTCGTGACATGTTTTCTTCTTGTAGTCATGAGCAGAAGCTTCATCATTCCTTGAGCTTGATCGTGAAGACTTTCTGAAACCTCTCTTCTTGGTGAATTTTTGGAACTTCTTCACAAGCATAGCAAGTTCCTTTCCAATGTCTTTAGGATCATCAGAACTGTTGTCAGATTCTTCTTCAGATGAGGAGACAGCTTTTTCCTTCAAGGCACGAGTTCGCCCATAGTTTGGACCATAGATATCTCTTTTCTCAGAAAGCTGAAACTCATGTGTGTTGAGCCTCTCAAGTATGTCAGACGGATCGAGTGTCTTGAAATCAGGACATTCTTGAATCATCAGGGCTAGGGTGTCAAACGAACTGTCAAGTGATCTCAGTAGTGTCTTGACGACTTCATGCTTGGTGATCTCAGTAGCACCGAGGGCTTGAAGCTCATTTGTGATGTCAGTGAGTCGATCAAACGTGAGCTAGACATTCTCATTGTCATTTCGCTTGAAGCGGTTGAAGAGGTTGCGAAGGACACTGATTCTCTGATCTCTCTGGGTTGAGACGCCTTCGTTGACCTTGGAGAGCCAGTCCCAGACTAGCTTAGACGTTTCCAACGCACTCACGCGGCCATACTGTCCTTTGGTCAGATGACCACAGATGATATTCTTGGCAGTAGAGTCCAGTTGAACGAACTTCTTGACGTCAGCAGTAGTGACACCTTCTCCAGCCTTGGGAACGCCGTTCTTGACGACATACCATAGGTCGATGTCAATGGCCTCAAGATGCATGCGCATCTTATTCTTCCAGTAGGGATATTCAGTTCCATCGAAGACGGAGCACGCAGCAGAAACTTTAATTATCCCTGCAGTCGACATAGCTAAAACTCCAGGTGGTTAAACCGAATCACACAGAACAAGGGAGTACCTTGCTCTGATACCAATTGAAAGTGCGTTATATCGACTAGAGGGGGGTGAATAGGCGATTTTTATGGAAGTCTTCAAAACGTGGAAGTTTCAAAGACAAACGATAGAAATAAACCTATTACCATGCAGCTGAAGGTAGACTACACTAGGCAAACCATAGTCAAGTATTCAATGAAGTAAAAGCGCAATGACTAATAGCAGCAATGTAGTGAGGATCAGGTAGGAAGATATTATGAAGCCAAACAGAACACGCAGTCACTCAGTGAAGACAAAAGATAGTCAAATCATACAATGACTTCACAAGGACCAACAGTAAGTAAAGGGAAGGGAAGGATGAACCCAGTGACTCGTTGAAGACAATGATTTGTTGGACCAGTTCCAGTTGCTGTGACAACTGTACGTCTGGTTAGGGCGGCTAGGTATTTAAACCTGAGGACACACAGTCCTGGACACCCAGTCTTGAACACGCAGCTCAGGACACCCAGTCCTCACCGTATTCCCCTTGAGCTAAGGTCACACAGACCTCGCCCAATCACTCTGGTAAGTCTTCAAGGTAGACTCCCAAACCTTCACAGACTTCGTTCACCGGCAATCCACAATGTCTCTTGGATGCTCAGAACGCGACGCCTAACTGGCTGGAGGATTCACAGTCCTCAAGTGTAATAAGTCTTCAGATCACACAGACAAGAAGACTTAAGTGATGCCTAACACTCTTTGGCTCTGGGTGGTTAGGGCTTTATCCTCGCAAGGAATTCGCTCTCAAAGGCTTCGAGGTGGGTTGCTCTCAAACGACAAAAGCCGTACTCTAACTCTGAGCAGCCAACCGTTTATGGTTGTAGGGGGTGGGCTATTTATAGCCACTAGGCAACCCGACCTGATTTGTCCGAAATGACCCTGGGTCACTAAGGAACTGACATGTGTTCCAACGGTCAGATTTCAAACTCACACGGCAACTTTACTTGGGCTATAAGCAAAGCTGAATTGTCCGACTCTGGACAAGATTCGCTCTCATAGTCTTCACTCGAAGACATAGGTTTTGGTTAAGCATCACTTCAGTCATTCTGACTGGTTCTCTTGGACCCCACTTAACAGTATGGTGGTTCCTATGACTCAACGGGAAAGAAAAAGAACTACGAAAGATCTAAGTCTTCGAGCTCCATAGGCTTCATGCAATGTCTTCTCTTGTCAAAGTCTTCAATGAGAATATCTTCATAAACCACCTTTGACATCAATGTCTTCATACATTTTTAGGGGTCATCTCTGGTAGGAAAACCGAATCAATGAGGGACTTCTACCTGTGTTATCCTGCAATTCTCACAAACACATTAGTCCCTCAACTAGGTTTGTCGTCAATACTCCAAAACCAACTAGGGGTGGCACTAGATGCACTTACAGCAACTACTAACGTTCATTAAGGTAAAACCCAACCATAGCATTAAGATATATTGGTCCCCCTTCAATCCCGTATGCATCAATTTCTATGCTAGGTTGAAGCTTCTGTCACTCTTGCCCTCCAATACATAGTCCTATCAACATCCAACTAACCCTATGGTGTGATCCACGCATGCGCTCATATGATGGGCACCAAAGGACAGCAACATAACCACAAGCAAATTAAACCAATCATAGCAATTCACCAATTACTGATAGGACAACAAAAATCTACTCAGACATCATAGGATGGCAACACATCATTGGATAATAATATGAAGCATAAAGCACCAAGTTCAAGTAGAGGGTACATCGGGTTGCGGGAGAGTAGACCGCTGTAGATAGATGGGGGAAGGTGATGAAGATGTTGGTGAAGATGACGGAGGTGTTGGTGTAGATCATCGTCACACGATGATGGCCCCGGCGGCGTTCCAGCGCCACCGGGAGAGAGGGAGAGAGAGAGACCCCCTTCTTCTTCTTCTTCCTTGAACTTCTCCCTAGATGGGAGGAGGGTTTACCCCCTGGTCCATGGCTTCCATGGCGGCAGAGGGGCGAGAGCCCCTTCGAGATTGGATCTGTCTCTCTGTCTCTCTCTGTTTCTGCCTTTCAGATTCTGGCCTTTCACCGTTTCTTATATTCCCCGAGATCCGTAACTCCGATTGGGCTGAAATTTTAACATTATTTCTATCCGGATATTGGCTTTCTTGTGGCGAAAGAAGGGCACCCCTCGAGCATCATCTCGCGTTGATTCTTCTTCCAAAAATCACATATATTCCAAAAAAATCTCCATCAGTTTTTATCCCGTTTGGACTCCGTTTGATATGGATTTTCTGCGAAACAAAAAACAGGCAACAAATAGGAACTTGCACTGGGCACTGGATCAATATGTTAGTCACAAAAATAGTATAAAAAGTTGCCAAAAGTATATAAAAGTTGTAGATTATTGGCATGGAACAATAAAAAATTATAACATCCCCAAGCTTAATTCCTGCTCATCCTCGAGTAGGTAAATGATAAAAAATATAATTTTTGATGTGTAATGCTACCTAGCATAATCTTGATCATGTAATCTAATCATGGCATGAATATTAAGACATGGGTGATTCAAAGCAATAGTCTATCATTTGACATTAAGACAATAATACTTCAAGCATACTAATAAAGCAATCATGTATTTTCAAAATAACATGGCCAAAGAAAGTTATCCCTACAAAATCATATGGTCTGGCTATGCTCCATCTTCACCACACAAAGCATTCAAATCATGCACAACCCCAATGACAAGCCAAGCAATTGTTTCATACTTTTGACGTTCTCAAACCTTTTCAACTTTCATGCAATACATGAGCATGAGCCATGGATATAGCACTATAGGTGGAATAGAATATGATGGTGGAGGTTGTGTGGAGAAGACAAAAAAAGGAGAAAGTCTCACATCGACGCGGCTAATCAATGGGCTATGGAGATTCCCATCAATTGATGTCAATGTGAGGAGTAGGGATTGCCATGCAACGGATGCACTAAGAGCTATAAGTGTATGAAAGCTCAAACTGAAACTAAGTGGGTGTGCATCCAACTTGCTTGCTCATGAAGACCTAGGGCACTTGAGGAAGCCCATCGTTGGAATATACAAGCCAAGTTCTATAATGAAAATTCCCACTAGTATATGGAAGTGATAACTCAAGAGACTCTGTATATGAAGAGCATGGTGCTACTCTGAAGTACAAGTGTGGTAAAAGGATAGTAACATTGTCCCTTCTCTCTTTTCTCTCATTTTTTATTTTTTTCTCTCTTTTTTCTTTTTTTGTAAGCTTCTTTGGCCTCTCTCTCTCTTTTTTTGGGGGGGGTCTTCTTTGTCCACTTTTATTTTGATAACCTCACATGGGACAATGTTCTAATAATGATGATCATCACACTTTTATTTACTTACAACTCAATATTACAACTCGATACTAGAACAAAGATATGACTCTATATGAATGCCTCCAGTGGTGTACCGGGATGTGCAATGATCTAGCGTAGCAATGACATAAAAACAGACAAGCCATGAAAACATCATGCTAGCTATCTTACGATCATGCAAAGCAATGTGACAATAAATGCTCAAGTCATGTATATGAAGATGATGGAAGTTGCATGGCAATATATCTCGGAATGGCTATGGAAATGCCATGATAGGTAGGTGATAACCCACAAGTATAGGGGATCGCAAAAGCTTTCGAGGGTAGAGTGTTCAACCCAAATTTATTGATTCGACACAAGGGGAGCCAAAGAATATTCTCAAGTATTAGCAGCTGAGTTGTCAATTCAACCACACCTGGAAACTTAGTATCTGTGGCAAAGTGTTTAGTAGCAAAGTAATATGATAGTGATGGTAACGGTAACAAAAGAGTAACGAAAGCAAAGTAATGTTTTTGGTATTTTGTTGTGATTGTAACAATAGCAACGGGAAACTAAATAAGCGTATACCAATATATGGAAAGCTCGTAGGCATCGGATCAGTGATGGATAATTATGCCGGATGTGGTTTCATCATGTAACAGTCATAACATAGGGTGACACAGAACTAGCTCCAATTCATCAATGTAATGTAGGCATGTATTCCGAATATAGTCATACGTGCTTATGGAAAAGAACTTGCATGACATCTTTTGTCCTACCCTCCCGTGGCAGCGGGTCGTAATGGAAACTAAGGGATATTAAGGCCTCCCTTTAATAGAGAACCGGAACAAAGCATTAGCACATAGTGAATACATGAACTTCTCAAACTACGGTCATCACCGGTAAGTATCCCGATTATCACTTCGGGGTTAACGGTTTGTAACATCCCAAATTTTCAATTTGGAAAGTTATACATTAGATCATCATGCATATCATATTTTATTTTGCTTTTGGTCCTAGAAAATCCTAAGCAACTCAAGGACCCATGGAGAGAGTTGGGGATTTCGTTATTTACATATTTGAGTTTTCTCAAATTTTGTAAACAGGATCATTTGATTTTATTTATTTTATCATCAGTTATTTGTATTACAAAAATATGAGAGAGGGAATAAAATGACTTTCCCAAAATATAGAAATATTGAGGATTTAATAAAAAATCAAATAAGATTTATTTCGGAGTTTTTCGATATTTTTATTTGAATTTAGGAAAAATGCGCGTTTTTCAAAATTGCATTTAGGGCCCAAATAAATGTTCACTTTATCGGGCTTGATTTTAGAAACCTGGGAAAATTTATTTCAGCATTTTTGGAGTCCGTTTAGTATTTCTTTTTTTTCCGAGCGTAATTATTTTTTTTTAAAGAAAGAGCGGAACCGACTATGGGCCGTACTCGGCCAGGACTCCCCTGGCCGGGGCCTTTATAAGCCGGGGCAAGCCAGCCCGAAGGCCAGCCGCCCCGAAACCCTAGGCCCAACCGCCGCCAGCCGCCGCCACCGCCCCGCCGCCGATCCGCCGGAGCCGCGCGTCGCCCGAGGTTCGCCGCCCTCGAAATCCGTGCTGTTTTTTTTAGGAAAAAAAATTTCCATTCATCGTTTTTCTTTTTCGTCGAATTTTTCCGCGATTATTTTCTGATCGCGATTTCTGATCCGATTTTCGTTTTAGTATAACTTTTCGCTCGTTTATCGGAATCAGGCGATTCAAGCGCCTGGAGTTTCGTCTCGAAACCCTCTTTCCGAATAATCAACTTAAACAAGTTTTTGAGACTATAAAATTTGACTTAGATCCAGATTACTAGAATGAAGTTATTTTCTTTCGCCGTTTGATTTCTTTTGCTTCGTTCGATTTGATTCTTTTTGCAAACCAGGGTTCTTAAGTTGAACTTTCTGGTTAGATCTTCTATTAGAGTTTTACCTGTGCATTAGATGAGTACTTATTGTATGCTTGTTTGTTTGTCTGCGATAGAATACCCGGAGTGCGCCGCATGTTACTTTGAATCTCTAGGTTTCGCGGATCATCAGCAAGGCAAGTAACACTTTGATCATACCTTTTCTACTACCCAGTTTTCTTGCATTAGATCAATCCTCACACATTGCATGATTAGGATCTAATTAAATTGTGGGATGGGAAGTAGATGAGGTAGTACCTATTACATGTTTATTATCAAACCTTTGGGAGTTACTTCTACGTTTGCTTATTATGCCATGCTATGCTAGTAGATGTGGATTGGGTGAGTGAAATCCATGACAGATGTGAGATTGTTAATTAATGGTTTATCTAAGGTGGCAACTTAACACACATCTGGGTGGATTGAGGCACCTGGGTATTCCAGGACTTGCCTGTTTTTCTTTTGGACCGCCACCCAGGCTCAAAGGGATCATGAGATTATTCATACTAGAAACTTCCGTGTGCAGCCACAAGCCATTATGGGCTCTGGCATAGTTGATTAAGTCGTGCGAACTCTTACAGGGTAGACTAGCAGATGTAGGGGATGTAGGTGGTACGGTCTACCCGATCGTAAGGTGCTAGCGCTTCTGAAAGACTATGTCTCGGTCATCCATTTCTCAAACACCATGTAGTGCGAGAAATCCAACGGAGGCGATCGAGTCTTGTGGGGAAAAGTGCACAAACCTCTGGAGAGTGTAACAAACTAATCATGGTTAGCCATGTCCCCGGTTATGGACATCTTGAGTATCTAGTACCTGGATTATCATGTGAATCTCAACATGCTACTCTAAAGTAAATTTTGTTGGGTTTAATGATGTTACTTTAATTGGGATTGAGAATGCTGTCAACCATTCTCAATGTTTAACAACCACCATGATAGTAATTAAATTTATTCCTTTGAAGTAGGGAAAAATTGGCTTTACGCAAAAACTGTAACCATAGAGCTTTCCACCAGCCAAATATGCATGTAGTATAGCTGTTTCATTCCATTACTCTCTATGTGTTACCTTGCCAGCATATTCCATGTGCTGACCCGTTTTCGGGCTGCAACGTTAATGTTGTAGACTTTTCAGACGACGATTAAGGAGTTTTTAGGTCGTGGTTCTATACTCAGTGATGCCGTTGGAGTTGATGGACTCACTTATCTTCCAAGCCTTCCGCTGTTATCGTTATAAGATGGCCTTAAGCCATATTTATTGTAATAAGTTCTCTTTTGAGACACTCGATGTAATAAGTGTGTGATTGCTACTCTGCTATAAATCCTTCGAGTACTGTGTGGTGTCAGCATTACTGATCCAGGGATGACACCGGAGCACAGAGATCAGACTGTTTGAGGTCTGGTCGCTACACGGATCATAACACATAATAGGTGACTATAGACTTGCAAGATAGGATCAAGAACTCTCATATATTGATGAAAACATAATAGGTTCAGATCTGAAATCATGGCACTCGGGCCCTAGTGACAAGCATTAAGCATAGCAAAGTCATAGCAACATCAATCTTAGAACATGGTGGATACTAGGGATCAAACCCTAACAAAACTAACTCGATTACATGATAAATCTCATCCAACCCATCACCGTCCAGCAAGCCTACTATGGAATTACTCACGCACGGCGGTGAGCATCATGAAATTGGTGATGGAGGATGGTTGATGATGACGACGGCGATGAATCCCCCTCTCCGGAGCCCCGAACGGACTCCAGATCAGCCCTCCCGAGTTGGAGTTGGAGTCGGGAGGTCTCCAGGGAGGCCACGAGGTAGGGGGCGCGCCCTAGTGGGGGCGCCCCCCACCCTCGTGGATAGGGTGTGGGCCCCCTAGTTTTCATCTTTGGTGAGGATTTTTTTATTATTTATTGTAAGATATTCCGTGGAGTTTCAGGTCATTCCGAGAACTTTTGTTTTCTGCACATAAAACAACATCATGGCAGTTCGGCTGAAAATAGCGTCAGTCCGGGTTAGTTCCATTCAAATCATACAAGTTAGAGTCCAAAACAAGGGCAAAAGTGTTTGGAAAATTAGATACAACGGAGACGTATCAACTCCCCCAAGCTTAAACCCTTGCTTGTCCTCAAGAAATTTAGTTGACAAACTGAAAGAAATAAAGAAAAACTTTTACAAACTCTGTTTGCTCTTGTTGTTGTAAATATGTCAAGCTAGCATTCAAGTTTTCAGCAAAGATTATAATTAACCATATTTGCAATAATTCTCAGGTCTCATGATTACCCATATCAATAGCATAATCAACTAGCAAGCCATAATAATAAATCTCGGATGACAACACTTTCTCAAAACAATCATAATATGATATAACAAGATGGTATCTCGCTAGCCCTTTCTGAGACCGCAAAACATAAATGCAGAGCACCTTTAAAGATCAAGGACTGACTAGACATTGTAATTCATGGTAAAAGAGATCCAATCATAGTCACACCCAATATAAATTAACAATGATGAATGCAAATGACAGCTGCGCTCTCCAGCTAGTGCTTTTAATAAGAGGGTGATGACTCAACATAAAAGTAAATAGATAGGCCCTTCGCAGAGGAAAGCAGGGATTTGTAGAGGTGCCAGAGCTCGGTTTTGAAATAGAGATAATTAACATTTTGAGCGATATACTTTCACTGTCAACATAACAACCAAGAGATGGCAATATCTTCCATGCTACACACATTATAGGCAGTTCCCAAACAGAATGGTAAATTTTATACTCCTCCTCCACCAACAAACATCAATATATGGCTTGCTCGAAACAACGAGTGCCTCCAACTAACAACAGTCCCAGGGGGAGTTTTGTTTTGCAATTATTTTGATTTAGTTTGCATAAAGCATGGGACTGGGCATCCCGGTGACCAGCCATTTTCTCGTGAGTGAGGAGCGGAGTCCACTCCTCTTGAGAATAACCCGCCTAGCGTGGAAGATACAGACAACCCTAGTTGATACATGAGCTATTCGAGCATACAAAACAGGATGATTATTTGAAGGTTTAGAGTTTGGCACATACAAATTTACTTGGAACGGCAGATAGATACCGCATATAGGAAGGTATAGTGGACTCATCTGGAATAACTTTGGGGTTTAAGGGATTGGATGCACAAGCAGTATTCCTGCTTAGTACAGGTGAAGGCTAGCAAAAGACTGAGAAGCGACCAACTAGAGAGCGACAACAGCCATGTACATGCATTAAAATTAATAAACATTGGGTGCAAGCATGAGTAGGATATAATCCACCATGAACATAAATATCGTGAAGGCTATGTTGATTTGTTTCAACTACATGCGTGAACATGTGCCAAGTCAAGTCACTTAAATCATTCAGAGGAGGATACCACCCTATCATACCACATCATAACCATCTCAATAGCATGTTGGCACGCAAGGCAAACCATTATAACTCATAGCTAATCAAGCATGGCACAAGCAACTATGATCTCTAATTGTCATTGCAAACATGTTTATTCATAACAAGCTGAATCAAGAACGATGAACTCATCATATTTACAAAAAGAAAAGACGTCGAGTTCATACCAGCTTTTCTCATCTCAGTCAGTCCATCATATATCATCATAATTGCCTTTCACTTGCACAACCGAACGATGTGAATAATAATAAGAGTGCACGTGCATTGGACTAAGCTGGAATCTGCGAGCATTCAATAAACAGGAGAAGACAAAGCAATATGGGCTCTTGGTTAAATCAACAATAAAGCATATAAGAGCCACTTCAACAATTTAATCATGGTATTCTCCTACTGACCCCCAAAGAAAAGAAAAGAAATAAACCTATTTACACGGGAAAGCTCCCAACAAGCAAAAGAAGAACGGGAAATATTTTTGGGTTTTCTTTTTAATTATTACTACAACAAGAAAAGTAAACTACTACTATTTTTTTTGGTTTTTCTTAAGGTTTATCAAACACACAAGAAGAAAGCATAAAAGGAAATAAACTAGCATGGATGATACAATGAAAAAGTATGAGCACCGACATCTAGCAATGAGTGTGTGTGAACATAAATGTAATGTCGGTGAGAAATACGTACTCCCCCAAGCTTAGGCTTTTGGCCTAAGTTGGTCTATGGACACAACTGGCCTGGCTGATATCCATAATAATAGTTGTTGGGGTTGTACTGTGATGAAGAAGACTCTGACTGCCATTGGCTGACAGCCATCTCCGGATCCCAAGAATAAATAGATTGTCGTGGAGGCTCCTCTTATGGTTCCGGTTCTGGGGCTGGTGCAGGGTTCCGATAGGCGTGAATAGCCGCCAACGGAACAAGGTACGTGCCTACAGTCAAATCAAACAAAGAAGGAGCAGGTAAGGTAATAGTCTCAGGATGATGTTTATTAAAGAACAATTGATATTTAAGCTCTCGTTACCTATTCTTAACAATAAAATCATGTGCTACCATACTTTTATAATCTAAACAAACATGAGGCAGCACCTTTTCTTCCTTCTCATAATGCCTAATAGGTATGTTAAAATGTGCAGCGAGGCGTGAAGCATAAATGCCTCCAAAGATGGGACCCTTAGTATGGTTCATACTTAACTGTCTAGCAATAATGCCGCCCATAGTAAAAGAGTTATCACCTATAAAACGTGGTGCAAAATAATAATATCAGGGATACTCAGGTTTCCATAGTTTCCGCGACCAATTAAGCAACGACTAGCAAATAATGCAAAGTAGCGTAAAACAGGAAAATGTATGCTAGTGATTCGTGCATCGGAAACCTTTCTTGTTTCCCCTACAGTGATAGTGTCAATAAATCCCTCCACATCATCACGGTGTGGTTCTTCTGTCTTGCCCCCAAAAGGGACTAAACAAATCCGACAGAAATCATAAAGTGACATCTCCTTATGCTCATCATATAAATGAAATTCCACCATAGGTGGTGAGTTCTTAGAATGAAAATGAAAGTTTTGCATAAAGGTATTTGTGAGCAAGAGATACTGATCGCATTGGTCATGGACGAAAGCGGTAAGGCCTGCAGTCTAAGCCAACTCATGAAAATCTTCATAAATCCCGGCTGCTCTGAAGAAATCCTCGAAAGGCTATTCACACGCCCGAACCTCCGCGGTGCGAGGAAAATTATACTTAGGCTTTGGTGCCTTTTCCTTTGAGCTTTGGCTCGATGAGCCCCTCAATAATCTCCTCGTTATTTTCTGAAAAATTCTGAAATTCTTAGTAACTTCAAAATAAAAGTAAACCAAACTCAATAATATTGATGGCAACCACTCCTACAAGTGCCTAGAGCCTATATCATTCATCAAAACTACTTTTGACCATATAAATTTGACATGCAAGCTCAAGAACAGGGTCACCTAAGCAGCAAAAATTTGCAATGAATAAAGCACTAGAACAAAAACTAATTGGACCAATGGAGGAGTCACATACTAAGGAACAATCTCCCCAAGCAGTTTTGTGAGAGGTGCTTTGAGCAAGGAGATCGAAAATGGCAGCAAAGATGGCTGGAACTCGTGCTTGAGTTGGTTTTTCGTGTTTTTGGAAGGAAGAAGAAGAGGATGGGTGCAGGAATAAGTGGAGGAGGGCCACCGTGGGCCCATGAGGCAGGGGGCGCACCTAGGGGGTAGGGCACGCCCTCCACCCTCGTGACGAGGTGGCAGCTCCCCCCGCGGTAATTTTTGCACCATAAATCCTCAAATATTCCCGAAAAAATCATATTAAATTGGCATGTCATTCTGAGGACTTTTATTTTCGGGACATTTTTATATTGCACGGGTAAATCAGGAAACAGACAGAAAAATACTATTTTTACTTTATTTCAACTAAATAACAGAAAGTATAGAGAGGATACAGAAGGTTGTGCTTCTAGTTTCATCCATCTCATGCTCGTCAAAAGGAATCCACTAACAAGGTTGATCAAGTCTTGTTAACAAACTCATTCCGATTAACATGAAACCGGAGAAATTTTGAATAACACTAGGTTACCTCAACGGGGATATGCACATCCCCAATAATAAGTATATCATATTTCTTCTTGACAGTAGGAAGAGGAAATTCAAAACCTCCAAATATAATCGATGGAATTTTTCCGATAGAATTGATACTATGAACTTGAGGTTGTTTCCTCGGAAAGTGTACTGTATGCTCATTACCATTAACATGAAAAGTGACATTGCCTTTGTTGCAATCAATAATAGCCCCTGCAGTATTAAGAAAAGGTCTTCCAAGAATAATAGACATACTATCGTCCTCGGAAATATCAAGAATAACAAAGTCCATTAAAATAGTAACGTTTGGAACCACAACAGGCACATCCTCACAAATACCGACAGGTATAGCAGTTGATTTATCAGCCATTTGCAAAGATATTTCAGTAGCTGTCAACTTATTCAAGTCAAGTCTACGATATAAAGAGAGAGGCATAACACTAACACCGGCTCCAAGATCACATAAAGCAGTTTTAACATAGTTTCTTTCAATGGAGCATGGTATAGTAGGTACTCCTGGATCTCCAAGTTTCTTTGGTATTCCACCCTTAAAAGTATAATTAGCAAGCATGGTGAAAATTTCAGCTTCTGGTATCTTTCTTTTATTTGTAACAATATCTTTCATGTACTTAGCATAAGGATTCATTTTGAGCATATTAGTCAATCGCATACGCAAAAAGATAGGTCTAATCATTTCAGCAAAGCGCTCAAAATTCCCATCATCCTTTTTCTTAGATGGTTTGGGAGGAAAAGGCATGGGTTTCTGAACCCAAGGCTCTCTTTCTTTACCATGTTTCCTAGCAACAAAGTCTTTCTTATCATAACGTTGATTCTTTGATTGTGGGTTATCAAGATCAACAACAGGTTCAATTTCTACATCGTTATCATTACTAGGTTGAGCATCATTATGAACATCATCATTAACATTTTCATTAGGTTCATGTTCATTGCCAGATTGTGTTTCAGCATCAGACATAGATATACCATTTGGATTATTAGGTGGTTCAGCAATAGGTTCACTAGAAGTTTGCACAGTTCTATCATTTTTCTTTTTCTTCCTTTTAGAAGAACTAGGTGCATCAATATTATTTCTCTGAGAATCTTGCTCAATTCTCTTAGGGTGGCCTTCATGATACAAAGGTTCCTGAGTCATTCTACCAGTTCTAGTAGCCACTTTAACAGCATAATTATTTTTATTACTATTCATCTCATTGAGAAATTCCTTTTGAGCTTTAAGTACTTGTTCTACTTGAGTGGTAACCATAGAAGCATGTTTGCTAACAAGTTTAAGTTCACCTCTAATATTAGCCATATAATCACCCAAATGTTTAATCATATCAGCATTTTGTTTTAATTGTCTACCAAAATAAGCAATGAAGTCTTCTTGCTTAAACATAAAATTATCAAACTCATCCAAGCATTGACTAGCAATTTTAGCAGGAGGGATTTCAGCTTTATCATATCTATAGAGAGAATTTACCTTTACTACGTGTGTCGGGTTATCTCTAGAGGTTCTTCAATAAATAAAGGATTAAGATCATATGTTTCTTCAATAGGCGGTAAATTAAGACCATGTATTTCTTCAATAGGAGGTAAATTCTTTACATCTTCAGCTTTAATACCTTTTTCTTTCATAGATTTCTTTGCCTCTTGCATATCTTCGGGACAAAGAAATAGAACACCTCTCTTCTTCGGAGTTGGTTTAGGAATAGGATCATTAATTGGAGCAGGTGCTGGCTCAGGAGCTAGCTCATGAGGTGCCCAATTAATTTCATTTTTCAACATATTATTCGATAAGATTTCAGCTTCATCCGGTGTTCTTTCCGTGAAAAGAGAACCAGCACAACTATCCAGGGAATCTCTGGAAGCATCGATTAGTCCATTATAAAAGATATCAAGTATTTCATTTTTCTTAAGAGGATGATCAGGCAAAGCATTAAGTAACTTGAGAAGCCTCCCCCAAGCTTGTGGGAGACTCTCTTCTTTAATTTGCACAAAGCTGTATATTTCCTTTAAAGCAGCTTATTTCTTATGAGCAGGGAAATATTTAGCGGAGAAGTAGTAAATCATATCCTGGGGACTACGCACACAACCAGGATCAAGAGAATTAAACCATATCTTAGCAACACCCTTTAATGAGAACGGAAATATTTTAAGGATATAAAAGTAGCGAGATCTCTCATCATTAGTGAACAGGGTGTCTATATCATTTAATTTAATAAGATGTGCCACAACAGTTTCAGATTCATAGCCATGAAAAGGATCAGATTCAACTAAAGTAATTATATCAGGATCAACAGAGAATTCATAATCCTTATCAGTAACACAGATAGGTGAAGTAGCAAAAGCAGGGTCAGGTTTCATCCTAGCATTTAGAGATTGCTTATTCCATTTAGCTAATAACCTTTTTAGTTCATATCTATCTTTGCAAGCTAAAATATCTAAAGAAGCATCTTGATCAAATAAATAACCCTCAGGAATAACAAGTGATTCTTCATCATCACTTTCATCATCATAATCAGATTCAATATTTTCAATCTCTCTAGCCCTAGCAAGTCGTTCCTCGAGAAAATCACCAAGTGGCACAGTAGTATCAAGCATAGAAGTAGTTTCATCATAAGTATCATGTATAGAAGAAGTAGCATCATCAATAACATGCGACATATCAGAACAAATAGCAGAAGCAGGTTTAGGTGTCGCAAGCTTACTCATAACAGAAGGTGAATCAAGTGCAGAGCTAGATGTCAGTTCCTTACCTCCCCTCGTAGTTGAGGGATAAATTGTTGTCTTAGCGTCTTTCAAGTTCTTCATAGTGTCCAGCAGATATAAATCCCAAGTGACTCAAAGAATAGAGCTATGCTCCCCGGCAATGGTGCCAGAAATTAGTCTTGATAACCCAAAATTATAGGGGATCGCAACAGCTTTCGAGGGTAGAGTATTCAACCCAAATTTATTGATTCGACACAAGGGGAGCCAAAGAATATTCTCAAGTATTAGCAGTTGAGTTGTCAATTCAGCTACACCTGGAAACTTAGTATCTGTAGCAAAGTATTTAGTAGCAAAGTAATATGATAGTGATGGTAACGGTAACAAAAGAGTAACGAAAGCAAAGTAATGTTTTTGGTATTTTGTAGTGATTGTAACAATAGCAACGGGAAAGTAAATAAGCGTAAACCAATATATGGAAAGCTCGTAGGCATCGGATCAGTGATGGATAATTATGCCGGATGTGGTTTGATCATGTAACAGTCATAACATATGGTGTCATAGAACTAGCTCCAATTCATCAATGTAATGTAGGCATGTATTCCGAATATAGTCATACGTGCTTATGGAAAAGAACTTGCGTGCCATCTTTTGTCCTACCCTCCCGTGGCAGCGGGGTCCTAGTGGAAACTAAGGGATATTAAGGCCTCCTTTTAATAGAGAACCGGAACAAAGCATTAGCACATAGTGAATACATGAACTCCTCAAACTACGGTCATCACCGGTAAGTATCCCGATTATTGTCACTTCGGGGTTAACGGATCATAACACATAATAGGTGACTATAGACTTGAAAGATAGGATCAAGAACTCTCATATATTGATGAAAACATAATAGGTTCAGATCTCAAATCATGGCACTCGGGCCCTAGTGACAATCATTAAGCATAGCAAAGTCATAGCAACATCAATCTCAGAACATAGTGGATACTAGGGATCAAACCCTAACAAAACTAACTCGATTACATGATAAA
The DNA here is from genome assembly GCF_003073215.2 of Triticum urartu. Classification (NCBI taxonomy): domain Eukaryota; kingdom Viridiplantae; phylum Streptophyta; class Magnoliopsida; order Poales; family Poaceae; genus Triticum; species Triticum urartu. The sequence goes on from NC_053022.1 coordinate 272,571,405, forward strand.
TCTCATCCAACCCATCACTGTCCAGCAAGCCTACTGTGGAATTACTCACGCACGGCGGTGAGCATCATGAAATTGGTGAGGGAGGATGGTTGATGATGACGACGGCGACGAATCCCCCTCTCCGGAGCCCCGAACGGACTCCAGATCAGCCCTCCCGAGTGGTTTTAGGGCTTGGCGGCGGCTCCGTATCATAAAACGCGATGAATTCTTCTCTCCTATTTTTTTTCTCCCCGAAAGCAGATATATAGAGTTGGGTTGGAGTCGGGAGGTCTCCAGGGGGCCCACGAGGTAGGGGGCGCCCCCCACCCTCATGGACAGGGTGTGGGCCCCCTGATCTTCATCTTTGGCAAGGATTTTTTATTATTTATTGTAAGATATTCCGTGGAGTTTCAGGTCATTCCGAGAACTTTTGTTTTCTGCACATAAAACAACATTATGGCAGTTCTGCTGAAAACAGCGTGAGTCCAGGTTAGTTCCATTCAAATCATACAAGTTAGAGTCCAAAACAAGGGCAAAAGTGTTTGGAAAAGTAGATACGATGGAGACGTATCAGTAGGTATGGTGGCTGTTTTGAGGAAGATATAAGGAGGCTTATGTGTGATAGAGCGTATCATATCATGGGGTTTGGATGCATCGGCGAAGTTTGCACCGACTCTCAAGGTGAGAAAGGGCAATGCACGGTAGCGAAGAGGCTAGCAATGATGGAAGGGTGAGAATGCGTATAATCCATGGACTCAACATTAGTCATAAAGAACTTACATACTTATTGCAAAAATCTATTAGTCATCAAAACAAAGTACTACGCGCATGCTCCTAGGGGGGTAGATTGGTAGGAAAAGACCATCGCTCGTCCCCGACCGCCACTCATAAGGAATACAAACAATAAATACCTCATGCTCCGACTTCTTTACATAATGGTTCACCATATGTGCATGCTACGGGAATCACAAACTTCAACACAAGTATTTCTACAATCCACAACTACCCGCTAGCATGACTCTAATGTCACCACCTTTATATCACAAAACTATTGCAAGGAATCAAACATATCATATTCAGTGATCTACAAGTTTTATGTAGGATTTAATGACTAACCATGTGAATGACCAATTTATGTCATCTCTCTAAATAGATATAAGTGAAGCAAGAGAGTTCAATTCTTTCTACAAAAGATATGCCCATGCTCTAAGAAATATAAGTGAAGCAAAAGAGCATTCTACAAATGGTGGTTTTCTAAGTGAAGAGAAACACGCAATCCAAACTTCAAATGATACAAGTAAAGCACATGAAGCATTCTATAAAGCCATACTCAAAAGATATAAGTGAAGTGCAAAGGGCATTCTATAAATCAACCATGGACTATCTCATACCAGCATGGTGCATAAAATAAAAGTGAAAAATAAATGCAAAAGACGCTCCAAGATTTGCACATATCACATGAATGAAACGAATCCGAAAACATATTGATACTTGTTGAAGAAAGATGGGATGCCTTCTGGGGCATCCCCAAGCTTAGACGCTTGAGTCTCCTTGAATATTTACTTGGGGTGCCTTGGGAATCCCCAAGCTTGAGCTCTTTCCTCTCCTCATTCTCCTCATATCGAGACCTCCTCGATCTTTGTTCACTTCATCCACACAAAACTCAACAGAAAGCTTGGTAAGATCCGTTAGTATAATAAATCAAATCACTACTCTAAGTACTGTTGCAAACCAATTCATATTTTGTTTTTGCATTGTAGCTACTAAAATATAACTTTTCCATGGCTTAATCCATTAATAGAAATCGATAGTTTCATCAAAACAAGCAAACTATGCATCAAAAATAGAATCTGTCTTAAACAGGACAGTCTGTAGTAATCTGAACATTCACCATACTACTGTTACTCTAAAAATTCTGAAAAATAGGAAAAAAATAAAATAATTGTATAGAAATACAGTGCAAAAATTTTCAGTGCCATTTGGCGTTCCAGTAAAAAATGTAAAATCGTGCACTACAGCCAAAGTTTGTGTTTTGCACCGCACAAACCAACAAGCAATCTAAACATCCCAAGGCAAATCTTGGCACATTATTTTTATTTTTAAACTTTATAAAAGCACACAACAAAAATAAACGACTCTCTAAAACTTCCGGGTTGTCTCCCTGGCAGCGCTTTCTTTAAAGCCATTCAGCTAGGCATATAGTGCTCAAGTAATGGATCCACCCGGATCCCAAGGTATGTCAAAGCCAATTTTAATTTGGGATTTTTGTATTCGTGCCCCTAGTTGGGTCACACTCGACTGATTTGCCCCTATTTTTTCAACAATTGCGGGTTTTCCCAGCTCACTTCACTCGCCTTGTGTTTTTGCCCTTCCGGGGCGGTTCCGACCAGTGAGCAGTCGCCACGTGGCGAACCGTGATTGGTCGGAACCACCCCGGAAGGGCAAAAACACAAGGCGAGTGAAGTGAGCTGGGAAAAACCGCAATTATTGAAAAATAGGGGCAAATCAGTCGAGCGTGACCCAACTAGGGGCACGAATACAATTGTTCCTTTTAATTTAGTAGTGAGCACAAAGTAACAAATATCATGCAACAACGAAGTCTAACTCTCTTCCTATGCATCGGCATGTCATAAAAGAACAATTCATGCACACCTAGTAAAGGCCAATGCATAGTATAAACAGTTTCTTGCAATTTTATCATATTGGAAACATGGAGAGGCGGAGATGTAGTTCCTCTCTCATAATAATTGCAAGTAGGAGCAGCAATCACATGCATATTATATCTATCAAAATCATCATGTGTAGTAGTAAAACGCAACCCATCAATATAATCCTTAATAAGGGAAAACTTCTTCGATATAGTGTAGTCGGGAGAATTCAAAAAGATAATAGGACTATCATGCGTGAGTGCAATAGCAACAATTTCTGTTTAACATAAGGAACTATAGTAAGTTCATCTCCATAATCATAATTCATATTGGCATCTTGGCCACAAGAATAGCAAGCATCAAGTTCATCAAAAAGGGATATTTCAAACAAATCAACGGGATCATGGCAATTATCATGGCATTCATCCTTCGGTAAGAACGAAGGGACATTAAATAATGTATGAGTTGAAGAGTTACTCTCATTAGAACGTGGTCACGGGTAGCTAATCCGCTCTTCCTCCTTTTGTTCTTCGCTCTCTTCATCGTCTTTTTCATCCAATGAGCCCATAGTTTCATTAATTTCTTATTCCATAGACTCCTGCAAAATATTAGTCTCTTCTCAGACAGCGGAGACTTTCTCAATAAATTCATCAATATCATAATTGTATTTATAATTCTCATAGCAATATTTAAGGATAGCTAAATTTTCAGGTCTATAAACTGAATCATCAAAATCTTCAAACTCTTTAAACAAAGATTCAATTTTACAACCACCCTTAAAAGCAATAAATTCTTCTATTCATTCCACATCATAGTAATCATATATACCATTAGCATAAGAAGCTAAGGTTTCATTATCATTAAAAGTGCATGAAAAGGGAAGGTGTGGAGCCTTCATCCTAGAGCAACAAGTATAATCATATCTCAAGCATAGTTGTCGAGCATACGAATGCAACATATAAATTTGATCCCATAATAATTTCCCTTTTTGAGTCAAGCGATAATCCCTAAAGTATTCACGTTGATCCAACGTGTCTCCCATTACATAATTGAATGGGGTTTTCTCAGGATTATTAAAGTAGTGTATAATATCTTTCACATAACGAGCATCGAGGGTTTTAGGAGGTTCCCCATCTCCATGAGTAGCAAGTAAACCTATTTTTTTTGGTATTTCGTGTTCCATATCCATAACTAAAGATAGAGAACAACTTAGAACAGAAAATAAAAATTACTTAGTGATAAAGCAAAGAAGCACACACGAGAATATTCACCCCACGCTATAACTCCCCGGCAATGGCGCCACAAAAAGGTCTTGATAAGCCACAAGTATAGGGGATCAATTGTAGCCTCTTTCGATAAGTAAGAGTGTCAAACCCAACGAGGATCTAAAGGTAGAACAAATATTCCCTCAAGTTCTATCGACCACCGATACAACTCTACGCACGGTTGGCGTTCTCTTTACCTAGAACAAGTATAAAACTAGAAGTACTTTGTAGGTGTAACGAGATATGTTTGCAAGAATATAAAGAGCACGTAAATAAAAACTAGGGGCTTTTTCAGGTAAAGAAGCAATAAAGTTAGTATAGCAAGTGTGGAAAAGTGGTGGTAGGAGTTGCGAAATTGTCCCTAAGCAACTGACTACTTTACTAGACCGATAACAAGTTTTATGTGGGAGAGGCCACCACTAGCATGTCATCCCTGACTTGGAATTCTATGCACTTATGATTGGAACTATTAGCAAGCGTCTACAACTACTAACATTCATTAAAGTAAAACCCAACCATACCATTAAGATATATTGGTCCCCCTTCAATCCCGTATGCATCAATTTCTATGCTAGGTTGAAGCTTCTGTCACTCTTGCCATCCAATACATAGTCCTATCAACATACAACTAACCCTATGGTGTGATCCACGCGCGCACTCATATGATGGGCACCAAAGGACAGCAACATAACCACAAGCAAATTAAACCAATCATAGCAATTCACCAATTAGCGATAGGGCAACGAAAATCTACCCAGACATCATAGGATGGCAACACATCATTGGATAATAATATGAAGCATAAAGCACCATGTTCAAGTAGAGGGAAAAGAGGGTTGCGGGAGAGTGGACCGCTGTAGATAGATGGGGGAAGGTGATGAAGATGTTGGTGAAGATGACAGAGGTGTTGGTGTAGATCGCCGTCACACGATGATGGCCCCGGCAGCGTTCCGGCGCCACCGGGAGAGAGGGGAGAGAGCCCCCCTTCTTCTTCTTCTTCTTCTTCCTTGACCTTCTCCCTAGATGGGAGAAGGGTTTACCCCCTGGTCCATGGCTTCCATGGCGGCGGAGGGGCGGGAGCCCCTTCGAGATTGGATCTGTCTCTTTGTCTCTCTCTGTTTCTGCCTTTCAAATTATGGCCTTTCACTGTTTCTTATATTGCCAGAGATCCTAACTCCGATTTGGCTGAAATTTTAACACGATTTCTATCCGGATATTGGCTTTCTTGCGGTGAAAGAAGGGCACAAACCGCCTTACGGGGTAGCCACGAGGGTCAGGGGCACGCCCACCACCCTGGGGCGCGCCCCCCTGCCTCGTGGCCCCCTCAGGCATCGTCTCGCATTGATTCTTCTTCCCAAAAATCACATATATTCCAAAAAAATCTCCGTCAGTTTTTATCCCATTTGGACTCCGTTTGATATGGATTTTCTGCGAAACAAAAAACATGCAACAAATAGGAGCTAGCACTAGGCACTGGATCAATATGTCAATCCCAAAAATAGTATAAAAAGTTGCCAAAAGTATATAAAAGTTGTAGAATGTTGACATGGAACAATAAAAAATTATAGATACGATGGAGACGTACCAAGGCATACCTCGAGGAGGTACGCAAATTCGAGAAACGATTCTTGGGCCTAGAATTGCAGCACGTGCCATGCGGCACAAACAAGAAGGTGGACGGCGTCGCCAAGAGGGCGTCCCGGCGTCTACCTTAGGAGCCTAGCGTCTTTGAGGAGCGGCTCTTCAAGCCATTGGCAGCTCCCCCTGCTACGGGGCCTGCGTCTCCTCAGGAGGAGCTCCCTCTAGCACCCCCCCTCAAGTGCCCCTGCTTGGGGATCGACCTCGGGAGCCCGCCTGCTCCTCGCGCTTGAGCCTCGGGAGGGGTGCTGGACTAAGGAATTCAAGGCATACCTACTCCGAGGCACCTTGCCGGAGAAGGAGGAAGACGCGGAGCGTGTGGCCCGTCAGGCCACTGCATACTGCATTCAGGACAGTGAGCTCTACCAGAAACGGCCAAACGATGTTTCTCTATGATGCATCTCTAGGGAGTTGGGATGCGAGCTGTTGGTCGACATACATCGCGGGAACTGCAGGCATCACTCTTCATCGCGCATCCTCATGGGCAAGGCGTTCCGTAGCGGATTCTACTGGCCCACGGCGCTCAATGATGCCACCGAGCTAGTAAGATCTTGTGATGCCTGTCATTTCCATGCCAAGCAGATCCATCAGCCCGCTCAGGGCCTCCAGACTATCCCGTTCTCATGGCCTTTCGCAGTTTGGGGGCTGGACATCTTGGTCCCGATCCCTCGAGCGCCCGAGGGCTACCGCTACCTCTATGTCGCCATTGACAAGTTCACCAAGTGGGCCGAGGTAGAGGCCATCTGCTCCATCCCAGCCGGCTCGGCTGTCAAGTTCATCAAGGGCCTCGTGAGCCATTTCGGGGTCCCTGATCCCATCATCACCGACAATGGCTCGCAGTTCACCAGCAACCTTTTCAAAACATATTGTGCTAACCTTGGAATGCTGATATGCTACGCTTCGGTGGCATGCTACCTCTTGAGCTTGTGTTGGTTTTTCCCTTGAAGAGGAAAGGGTGATGCAGTAAAGTAGAGTAAGTATTTCTCTCAGCTTTTGAGAACCAAGGTATCAATCCAGTAGGAGACAACGCACAAGCCACCGAATACCCGCACAAACAAACACCAACTTGCACCCAACGCGATAAAGGGGTTCAATCCCTTCACGGTTATTTGCAAAGTGAGATCATATATAGATGGATAAACGGTAAAGTAATATTTTTGGTATTTTTGGTTTATAGATCAGAAAGTAAAAGATTGCAAAGAAAGTAAATAGGAAACTAAAATTATAGATCGGAAACTTATATGATGGAAAATAGAAGATTATATGATGGAAAATAGAAGATTATATGATGGAAAATAGACCCGGGGGCCATATGTTTCACTAGAGGCTTCTCTCAAGATAGAAAATATTACGGTGGGTGAACAAATTACTACCGAGCAATTGATAGAAAAGCGCAAAGTTATGACGATATCTAAGGCAATGATCATGAATATAGGCATCATGTCCGTATCAAGTAGACCGAAATAATTCTGCATCTACTACTATTACTCCACACATTGAACGACTCCTGCCTGCGTCTAGACTATTAAGTTCATTAGAATAGAGTAACACATTAAGTAAGATGACATGATGTAGCGGGATAAACTCAAGCAATATGATGAAAACCCCATCTTCTTATCCTCGATGGCAACAATACAATACATGTCGGTTCCCCTTCTGTCACTAGGATCGACCACCGCAAGATTGAACCCAAAGCTAAGGACTTCTCCCATTGCAAGAAAAACCAATCTAGTTGGCCAAACCAAATCGATAGTTCGAAGAGACTTGCAAAGATATCAAGTCATGCATAAAAGAATTCAGAGGAGATTCAAATAATATTGATAGATAAGCTGATAAATCCATGATTCATCATATCTCAGCAAACACACCGCAAAAAAGTATTACATCAAATAGATCTCCAAGAACATCAAGGAGAACATGGTATTGAGAATCAAAGAGAGAGAGAACAAGCCATCTAGCTACTAGCTATGGACACGTAGGTTTGTGGTAAATTACTCAGGCTTCATCAGAGAGGCAATGGTGTTGATGTAGAAGCCCTCCGTGATCAAATCCCCCACCGGCAGGACGCCGGAAAAGGCCCCTAGATGGGATCTCACGGGTACATAAGGTTGCGGTGGTGGAAAAGTGGTTTCGTGGCTCCCTTGGAAAGTTTTGGGGTATTTGAGAATATATAGGTGGAAGAAATAGGTCGGTGGAGTCACGTGGAGCCCACAAGGGTGGGGGCGCGCCCTCTGTCCTTGTGGGTGCCTCGTCGCTTCCCTGACGTGTACTCCAAGTCCTCTGGATGTCTTCTGGTCCAAGAAAAATCACCGCGAAAGTTTCATTCCATTTGGACTCCGTTTGGTATTCCTTTTGTGCGAAACTCTAAAACAAGGGAAAAACAGGAACTGGCACTGGGCTCTCGATTAATAGGTTTGTCCCAAAAATCATATAAAATAGCATATTAATGCATATAAAACATCCAAAAGAGATAATATAATAGCATGGAACAATCAAAAATTATAGATACGTTGGAGACATATCATGGCACACCCTCGGAGCAACGGCCAGGCTGAGCACACCAACGCGGAGGTCCTGAGAGGGCCAAGGCAAGGACCTTCAAGAAGAAGCACGAAGCTTGCGGCAGGGGCTGGCTCGACGAGCTCTAGTCTGTGTTGTGGTCCATCCACACCACCGCAACCAATCCGACGGGCGAGACTCCATTCTTCCTCGTCTACGGAGCTGAAGCGGTTCTCCCTCACGAGGTCAGACATCTCTCCACGCGAGTCTTGGCGTTTGACGAGGCATGCCAGGACGCCACGCGGGGGGATGGACCTCGTGCTGGGGGAGGAACGCCGCCGCTAGGCCTTGCTCCGAGCAGCGAGGTACCAGCAGGCACTGCAGCGGTACCACTGCCGCAGCGTCCGCTCCAGGACGCTCGAGGTGGGTGATCTCGTTCTGAGGCGAGTGCTCTCCAGAGAAGGGCTGCATAAGCTCTCGCGCATGTGGGAGGGCCCGTTCAGGATCGCCCATGTCTCCAGGCCTGGCACCATGCGCCTGGAGACACAAGATAGGATCCCCATCCACAATATCTAGAACATTCAGCACCTCTGGAAGTTCTACCCATGAAGCAAGGCCACACGCCTGTGAAGGTCTCCACTCGTGAAACTCTCACGTAATAATGAGTTGGGGTTGTACACGCCTCGGAGTCTCCTGAGTGTCGCCCCTGGGCCTCACGGGGGCTCCCACCCACGTCCTAGTGGAGGCCCCATGCTCCGCACTGGTGGGAAGACAAGAAGACTAGTCTACGTGCCGGACGCGGCTGTTCTTTTGCTTGCTTTCTCTAGCTGGTTTGCAACATATTGAGTGAAATTTGGTGCTTTCGAGTCTTTCGTTTGCCAGAGTTGGGATTTTCCTCTCCTTCCGCTTTTGTTCGCTTTTCTAGCCGAGTCTCGGGAGGAGCGGCAGTTGCATGTCGCTCTTCCTCACGCGTCCCGCACGCGGGGGCTAGGTGCGGTGTGCATGCCTGGGCTTTCCCGCGACCACACCTCAGCAACACCTTGCCGCCACAGCTCGGCGCCCTTAATCCTTGCGAGACGCCCTCGAGCGAGCTCATGGACATGTGCGCCCTCTTAAGTCCTGCCCCCGGGCATCGCGACGTGGCGCGCTAACCACAACCAATCCATGCTAAGGAGCTTGTCCGAGGTAGGACGGGGCACCTCATGAGGTTTTCTAACCTTGAAGATACACGATGTCTCTTAAGGACCAACGACCCTCGGGTCCTCAAGAAGAAGGCTCCGGAGGATGCCTTTGGAAAGGCACACCCCCATGACAAAAGAGTCGACCACAAGCACATCGAACTAAGTACCCCGAACATACCTGGTAGAAACACGGATATCATAGCATAATATAAAGATAAGGAGCATAGCATAACAATGCAAGCAAATAGTTCATTACACACCCCACCAAAGCCCTCTACTTTTTTGATGCAGGATAAAAGAAAAAAAAGCAAAAGCAGGCCACACGACTGCAACAGCTCCCGAGGCCAGACTCCAACTGTGCACGAGCTCAGTCCGAGTCTTCCTCCTGCTTCACCGGGGCGCGATAGCGAGGCGGCTCGTTGCCTTCCCTGATCCGAGCCCGGCGGCGTGATGGTTCGTCGTAGCTGCCTGATACGTCCATTTTGCATCATGCTTTTATATCGATATTTATCGCATTATGGACTGTTATTTCACTTTATATCACAATACTTATGGTTATTCTCTCTTATTTTACAAGGTTTACATAAGGAGGGAGAATGCCGGCAGCTGGAATTCTGGGCTGGAAAAGGAGCAAATATTAGAGACCTATTCTGCGCAACTCCAAAAGTCCTGAAACTCCACGGAACGTCTTAAAATAAATAAAGAAAAATCCTTGCCAAAGATGAAGGCCAGGGGGCCCACACCCTGCTCATGAGGGTGCCCCCCCTAGGGCGTGCCCCCTACCTTGTGGGCCCCCTGGTGGCTCTCCGACGCCCATCTTCTCCTATGTGAAGTCTTTCGATGAGAAAAAAATAAGAAGGAACTTTTCGAGACGAGACTCCGCCGCCATGAGGCGGAACCTTGGCGGATCCAATCTAGAGCTCCGGCAGAGCTGTTCTGCCGGGGATACTTCCCTCCGGGAGGGGGAAATCATCACCATCGTCATCACCAACGCTCCTCTCATCGGGAGAGGGAAATCTCCATCAACATCTTCACCAGCACCATCTCATCTCCAAACCCTAGTTCATCTCTTGTACCCAATTCTTGTCTCACAGTCCAGGATTGGTGCTAGTAGGTTGCTAGTAGTGTTGATTACTCCTTGTAGTTGATGCTAGTTGGTTTATTTGGTGGAAGATCATATGTTCAGATCATATATGCATATTATTACCCCTCTGATTATGAACTCTTTCTATTAGTAGTCATGTGAATTTGGTATTCGTTTGATATTTTGATAAGATGTATGTTGTCTAGCCTCTAGTGGTGTTATGCGAACGTCGACTACATAACACTTCACCATTATTTGGGCCTAGAGGAAGGCATTGGGAAGTAATAAGTAGATGATGGGTTGCTAGAGTGACAGAAGCTTAAACCCTAGTTTATGTGTTGCTTCGTAAGGGGCTGATTTGGATCCATATGTTTCATGCTATGGTTAGGTTTACCTTAATACTTTTGTTGTAGTTGCGGATGCTTGCAATAGAGGTTAATCATAAGTGGGATGCTTGTTCAAGTAAGAACAGCACCCAAGCACCGGTCCACTCACATATCAAGTTATCAAAGTATCGAACGCGAATCATATGAACCTGATGAAAACTAGCTTGACGATATTCCCATGTGTCCTCAGGAGCGCTTTTCCTATTATAAGAGTTTGTTCCGGCTTGTCCTTTGCTACAAAAGGATTGGGCCACCTTGCTGCACTTTATTTACTTTTGTTACTTGTTGCTCGTTACAATTTATCCTATCACAAAACAATCTGTTACCACTTATTTCAGTACTTGCAGAGAATACCTTGCTGAAAACCGCTTACCATTTCCTTCTGCTCCTCATTGGGTTCGACACTCTTACTTATCGAAAGGACTACGATAGATCCCCTATACTTGTGGGTCATCAAGACTCTTTTCTGGCGCCGTTTCCGGGGAGTGTAGCGCCTTTGGTAGGTGGAATTTGGTAAGGAAAAATTTATATAGTGTGCTGAAATTTACTGTCACTTGTTACTATGGAAAGTAATTCTCTAAGGGGCTTGTTCGGGGTATCTTCACCCCGTCCAGTAGAGCAAAGAGTTGCTCCTCAACCTACTGAACCTATTGAAAATGAAACTCCTTTTGAATTTCCTTCGGGTATGATGGAAAAACTGCTAGCTAACCCTTTTACAGGAGATGGAACAAAGCATCCTCATGAGCACTTAATATATGTGGATGAAGTTTGTGGATTATTTAAGCTTGCAGGTATACCCGATGATGTTGCTAAGAAGAAAGTCTTCCCTTTATCTTTGAAGGGAGACGCATTGATATGGTATAGGCTATGCGATGATATGAGATTCTAGGACTATAAAAGATTGAAGCTGGAATTTCATCAAAAGTATTACCCTATGCATCTTGTTCATCGTGATCGCAATTATATATATAATTGCTGGCCTCGTGAAGGAGAAAGCATCGCTCAAGCTTGGGGGATGCTTAAATCAATGTTATATTCATGCCCCAATCATGAGCTCCCGAGATAAATAATTATGCAAAGTTTTTATGCTCGGCTTTCTGATAACAATCGCACCATGCTCGATACTTCTTGTGTTGGCTCTTTTATGATGAAGACTACTGAATTCAGATGGAATTTATTGGATAGAATTAAACGCAACTCTGAAGATTGGGACCTCGACGAAGGTAAGGAGTCAGGTATGACACCTAAGTTTGATTGTGTTAAATCTTTTATGGACACCGATATTTTCCATAAGTTTAGCTCTAAATATGGACTTGACTCTGAGATAGTAGCTTCTTTCTATGAATCTTTTGCTACTTATGTTGATCTCCCTAAGGAGAAGTGGTTTAAATATCATCCTCCCATAGAAGTAAAAGTAGCTGCACCTATTAAAGTTGAAGAAAAGACTGTCACTTATAATGATCCTATTGTTCCTACTTCTTATATTGAGAAACCACCTTTCCCTATTAGAATAAAGGATCATGCTAAAGCTTCAACTGTTGTTCATAAAAGCAACATTAGAACTTATACACCTCATGAGCAAGTTAAAGTAGAACCTAATATTGCTATTGTTAAAGATCTCTTGTCTGATAATATTGATGGGCATGTTATTCAGTTTGAAGGTGAAACTGCTAGAATTGCTAAACCTTGTGATAAAGATAAACATAGACCTGTGGTAGGCGTGCCTGTTATTTCTGTTAAAATAGGAGATCATTGTTATCATGGCTTATGTGATATGGTTGCAAGTGCTAGTGTTATACCGCATACTTTATACGAAGAAATTAAGAATGAAATTGCACCTATTGAGTTATAAGATATTGATGTTACTATTAAACTTGCTAATAGAGATACTATTGCACCAATTGGAATTGTTAGAGATGTTGAAGTCTTGTGTGGGAAAACTAAATATCCTGCTGATTTTCTTGTTCTTACTTCTCCGCAAGATAGCTTTTGTCCCATTATATTTGGTAGACCCTTCTTAAATACTGTCAATGCTACCATAGATTGCACAAAGAATGTTGTTACTGTTGGCTTGGATGATATGGTTCATGAGTTTAATTTCTCTAAATTTAGTAAACAACATCGTGAGGAAGAATTACCTAGTAAGGATGAAATTATTGGTCATGCTTCTATTGCCGTACCTCCTAGTGATCCTTTAGAACACTATTTGCTAGACCATGAAAATGATATGTTCATGAATGAAAGAAGGGAAATAGATGAAGTATTCCTTAAACAGGAACCTATTCTACAACACAATTTGCCTGTTGAAATTTTAGGGGATCCACATCCACCCAAGGGTGATCCCGTGTTTGAGCTCAAACTGTTGCCTGATAATCTTAAATATGCTTATCTTGATGAAAAGAAGATATATCATGTTATTATTAGTGCTAACCTTTCAGAGCATGAAGAAGAAAGATTATTGAAAACTCTGAAGAAGCACCGTGCTGCTATTGGATATACTCTTGATGATCTTAAGGGCATTAGTCCCACTCTATGTCAACATAAAATAAATTTGGAAGCAGATGCCAAACCAGTTTGTGATCCTCAACGACGTCTGAATCCTAAAATGAAAGAAGTAGTAAGAAAAGAAATACTAAAGCTTCTGGAGGCAGGTATAATCTATCCCGTTGCTGATAGTGAGTGGGTAAGTCTTGTCCATTGTGTCCCCAAGAAGGGAGGTATTACTGTTGTTCCTAATGATAAAGATGAATTGATTCCACAAAGAATTATCACAGGTTATAGGATGGTAATTGATTTCCGCAAATTAAATAAAGCTACTAAGAAAGATCATTACCCCTTACCTTTTATTGATCAAATTCTAGAAAGATTATGCAAACATACACACTATTGCTTTCTAGATGGTTATTCTGGTTTCTCTCAAATACATGTGTCGGCTAGAGATCAATCAAAGACTACTTTTACATGCCCTTTTGGTACTTTTGCTTATAGACGTATGCCTTTTGGTTTATGTAATGCACCTGCTACCTTTCAAAGATGCATGATGGCTACATTCTCTAACTTTTGTGAAAAGATTTGTGAGGTTTTCATGGATGAATTTTCCGTCTATGGTTCCTCTTTTGATGATTGCTTGAGCAATCTTGATCGAGTTTTGCAGAGATGTGAAGAAACTAATCTTGTTTTGAATTGGGAAAGTGCCACTTTGTGGTTAATGAAGGTATTGTCTTGGGGCACAAAGTTTCTGAAAGAGGTATTGAAGTTGATAAAGCCAAGGTTGATGCTATTGAAAAGATGCCATGTCCCAAGGACATCAAAGGTATAAGAAGTTTCCTTGGTCATGCCGGATTTTATAAGAGGTTCATTAAGGACTTCTCAAAAATTTCTCGGCCTCTGACTAATTTATTGCAAAAAGATATACCATTTGTCTTTGATGATGATTGTGTAGAAGCATTTGAAATACTTAAGAAAGCATTAGTCTCTGCACCTGTTGTTCAGCCACCTGATTGGAACCTACCCTTTGAAATTATGTGTGATGCTAGTGATTATGCTGTAGGTGTTGTTCTAGGGCAAAGAGTTGATAAGAAATTAAATGTTATTCATTATGCTAGTAAGACTCTAGACAATGCTCAAAGAAATTATGCTACTACTGAAAAAGAACTCTTAGCAGTTGTATTTGCTTGTGATAAGTTCAGATCTTATATTGTTGATTCCAAAGTAACTATTCAAACTGATCATGCTGCCATTAAATATCTTATGGAAAAGAAAGATGCTAAACCTAGACTTATTAGATGGGTTATCTTGGTACAAGAATTTGATTTGCATATTGTTGATAGAAAGGGAGCTGAGAACCCCGCTGCAGACAACTTGTCTAGGTTAGAAAATATTCTTGATGACCCACTACCTATTAATGATAGCTTTCCTGATGAACAATTAAATGTTATAAGTACTTCTCGTAGTACTCCATGGTATGCTGATTATGTTAATTATATTGTTGCTAAGTTTATACCACCTAGCTTCACATACCAGCAAAAGAAAAGGTTTTTCTATGATTTAAGACATTACTTTTAGGATGACCCACATCTTTATAAAGAAGGAGTAGATGGTGTTATTAGACGTTGTGTACCTGAGCATGAACAGGAACAGATCCTACGCAAGTGTCATTCCGAGGCTTATGGAGGACACCACGCTGGAGATAGAACTGCACATAAGGTATTGCAATCTGGTTTTTATTGGCCTACTCTCTTCAAAGATGCCCGTAAGTTTGTCTTGTCTTATGATGAATGTCAAAGAATTGGTAATATTAGTAGACGTCAAGAAATGCCTATGAATTATTCTCTTGTTATTGAACCATTTGATGTTTGGGGTTTGATTATATGGGACCTTTTCCTGCCTCTAATGGATACACACATATTCTAGTTGCTGTTGATTACGTTACTAAGTGGGCAGAAGCTATTCCAACTAGTAGTGCTGATCATAACACTTCTAATAAAATGCTTAAGGAAGTTATCTTCCCGAGGTTTGGAGTCCCTAGATATTTAATGACTGATGGTGGTTCACACTTTATTCATGGTGCTTTCCGTAAAATGCTTGCTAAATATGATGTTAATCATAGAATTGCATCTCCTTATCACCCTCAGTCTTGTGGTCAAGTAGAGTTGAGCAATAGAGAGCTCAAATTAATTTTGCAAAAGACTGTTAATAGGTCTAGAAAGAATTGGTCCAAGAAACTTGATGATGCATTATGGGCCTATAGAACTGCATACAAAAATCCTGTGGATATGTCTCCGTATAAAATGGTCTATGGAAAAGCATGTCACTTACCTCTCGAACTAGAACACAAGGCTTATTGGGCTATTAAAGAGCTCAATTATAATTTTAAACTTGCCGGTGAGAAGAGGTTATTTGATATTAGCTCACTTGATCAATGGAGAACCCAAGCTTATGAAAATGCCAAGTTGTTTAAAGAAAAAGTTAAAAGATGGCATGAAAAAAGGATACAAAAGCGTGAGTTTAATATAGGTGATTATGTATTGCTATACAACTCTCGTTTAAGATTTTTTTGCAGGAAAACTTCTCTCGAAATGGGAAGGCCCCTATGTTATCGAAGAGGTCTATCGTTCCGGTGCCATAAAGATCAACAACTTCGAAGGCACAAATCCGAAGGTTGTAAACGGTCAAAGAATCAAACATTATATCTCAGGTAATCCCATAAATGTTGAAACCAATATTATTGAAACTGTAACCCCGGAGGAATACATAAGAGACACTTTCCGGAACGTTTCAGACTCCGGAAAGGAATAGGTATGTGGTACGGTAAGGAAACCGACTCCAAAACAATTTTAAGGCAATATTTCTCTGTTTTGGAATATTTAGAAAAATAGAAAAATAAGTAGCAGTCTACCCCCTGGGTATGAGGGTGGTGGGCGCGCCCTACCCCCTGGGCGCGCCCCCTACCTCGTGAGCACCTCGTGTGCCTTCCGGACTCCGTTTTCTTGCACGTTATGTATTTTGGTCGGTAAAAATTCATTATATATTCTCCCGAAGGTTTTGACTCCCGTATCACGCAAATTTCTTCTGTTTTTGTTTTCGAGCTGTTGCTGCTGCAGATTAGAGCAAGATGTCTTCTCAAGAGTCAATCGGGGAGAGCCGGGTATCTAATCCGACACCGGAATCAAGGGCAAACAGCGATGCTGACCATTTTGGGCCAGCAACGGAGGAAGAGATGGAGGCTGACTTGATGAGAGTAGATGCTACGGAGGATCAAGAAGTCACCTCTCGCCTCCGAGCTGGGTTCACAATGGGGGAACTACAGAGCTCAGCTATTCCAAACTCGGTTATCCCTTCTAATGTTAGATTTCTTACCTATGAAAATATGAAGAGGAGTGTCACTTGTTCTCCTGCAGCTATGCAACACCCTTGGGTGCAAGGATCTTTAGCTGTCACAGGAAATCTTCGTAAGGAAATAATGGACCTCAAACATCAAGTCAATAAGCTCGAGGAAGAGAACCGCATCCTGAGGGGAATCATCGCCAAGAATATTACACCGACAACAAAGAAGGAGACATAATCACATGGGTATGGGCACTCCCCTTGGCAACTGCCAAGCTTGGGGGAGGTGCCCCGGTATCGTATCACAATCACAACTCCTATCTTTACCGTTTTTCTTAGTTCGATCCTATTAGTAGTATCTTGATCTAGTAGAATAAAGTTTATGGCATGATCTAGTTTTGAGTTTGCTTTATGATCTCTCTATGTAATCGAGTCCGTGAGCTATATATAATAAAGATTAGTGTTGAGTTAAGGGCTTGATTATTTTGCCATGATCTTGGGTGAATAAAAGAAAAGAGAAAAAGAATAAAAAGAAACAAAGAGTTCATATTGATCTTATTGAGAGTAATGACTTCACATAGAAAGAGTATGATGATTAAAAGTTGTTGGGAGTTGGCAAACATAGCTTTGGTCATTGTTGCAATTAATAGGAAGTAATAAGGAAAGAGAGGTTTTCACATATAGATATATTATCATTGACATCTTTCATGATTGGGAGCACTCATTAAAATATGACATGCTAAAGAGTTGATGTTGGACAAGGAAGACAATGTAATGAGTTATGTCTTTCTTATATCTGAGATAAAGTATGTTGTCATGGATCCTCTAACTTGTTGAGCTTGCCTTTCCCCCTCATGCTAGCCAAATTCTCAGCACCAAGTAGAAATACTACTTGTGCTTCCAAATACCCTTAAACCAGTTTTGCCATGAGAGTCCACCATATCTACCTATGGATTGAGTAAGATCCTTCAAGTAAGTTGTCATCGATGCAAAGCAATAAAAATTGCTCTAAATATGTATGATTGATTGGTGTGGGAAAAATAAGATTTATACGATCTTGTGATGTGGAAGTAATAAAAGCGACGGACTGCATAATAAAGGTTCATATCACAAGGGGCAATATAAAGTGACGTTCTTTCGCATTGAGATTTTATACATCCAACCATAAAAGCGCATGGCAACCTCTTCTTCCCTCTGCGAAGGGCTTATCCTTTATTATTATCTTCTACCTTATGCAAGAGTCATGGTGATCTTCACCTTTTCTTTTTCATTTTATCCTTTGGCAAGCTCAGCATGTTGGAAAGAACATGATATATATATATATATCTAATTGGATGTAGGGGAGCATGAACTATTATTGTTGACATTACCCTTGAGGTAAAAGGTTGTGGGGCAAAACTATAAGCCCCTATCTTTCTCTGTGTCCGATTAAAACTCCGTAACCACAAGTATCGCGTGAGTGTTAGCAATTATGGAGGACTAAATGATAGTTGAGTATGTGGACTTGTTTTTTAGCTCTGACATAGACTCTTTCCGATGTTATGATAAATTGCAATTGTTTCAATGACTGAGATTATAGTTTGTCGGAGCCCAATAAGGTTTATGATTTATACTTTTGCATGGTGAATAGATCATCACTTGAACATAAGTAATCATATGACAAAATCTATATATGTTGTTGTTATGAGAATAATCATGATGCCTTCATGTCCGTATTTTATTTTTATCGACGCCTCTACCTCTAAACATGAGGACATATTTATTGTTATCCGCTTTTCGCTTGAGGACAAGCGAGGTCTAAGCTTGGGGGAGTTGATACGTCCATTTTGCATCATGCTTTTATATCAATATTTATCGCATCATGGACTGTTATTTCACTTTATATCACAATACTTATGGCTATTCTCTCTTATTTTACAAGGTTTACATAAGGAGGGAGAATGCCGGCAGCTAGAATTCTGGGCTGGAAAAGGAGCAAATATTAGAGACCTATTCTGCGCAACTCCAAAAGTCCTGAAACTCCACGGAACATCTTAAAATAAATAAAGAAAAATCATCGCCAAAGATGAAGGCCAGGGGGCCCACACCCTGCTCACGAGGGTGGGCAGCCCCCCCCCCCCTAGGGCGTGCCCCCCTACCTCGTGGGCCCCCTAGTGGCTCTCCGACGCCCATCTTCTCCTATATGAAGTCTTTCGATGAGAAAAAAATAAGAAGGAACTTTTCGGGACGAGACTCCGCCGCCACGAGGCGGAACCTTGGCGGATCCAATCTAGAGCTCCGGCAGAGCTGTTCTGCCGGGGATACTTCCCTCCGGGAGGGGGAAATCATCACCATCATCATCACCAATGCTCCTCTCATCGGGAGAGGGCAATCTCCATCAACATCTTCACCAGCACCATCTCATCTCCAAACCCTAGTTCATCTCTTGTACCCAATTCTTGTCTCACAGTCCGGGATTGGTGCTAGTAGGTTGCTAGTAGTGTTGATTACTCCTTGTAGTTGATGCTAGTTGGTTTATTTTGTGGAAGATCATATGTTCAGATCCTATATGCATATTATTACCCCTCTGATTATGAACATGAATATTCTTTGTGAGTAATTACGTTTGTTCCTGAGGACAAGGGAGAAGTCTTGCTATTAGTAGTCATGTGAATTTGGTATTCGTTTGATATTTTGATAAGATGTATGTTGTCTAGCCTCTAGTGGTGTTATGTGAACGTTGACTACATAACACTTCACCATTATTTGGGCCTAGAGGAAGGCATTGGGAAGTAATAAGTAGATGATGGGTTGCTAGAGTGACAGAAGCTTAAACCCTAGTTTATGCGTTGCTTCGTAAGGGGCTGATTTGGATCCATATGTTTCATGTTATGGTTAGGTTTACCTTAATATTTTTGTTGTAGTTGCGGATGCTTGCAATAGAGGTTAATCATAAGTGGGATGCTTGTTCAAGTAAGAACAGCACCCAAGCACCGGTGCATCCACATATCAAATTATCAAAGTATCGAACGCGAATCATATGAACGTGATGAAAACTAGCTTGACGATATTCCCATGTGTCCTCGGGAGCGCTTTTCCTATTATAAGAGTTTGTTCCGGCTTGTCCTTTGCTACAAAAGGATTGGACCACCTTGCTGCACTTTATTTACTTTTGTTACTTGTTGCTCGTTACAATTTATCCTATCACAAAACTATCTGTTACCACTTATTTCAGTACTTGCAGAGAATACCTTGCTGAAAACCGCTTATCCTTTCCTTGTGCTCCTCATTGGGTTTGACACTCTTACTTATCGAAAGGACTATGATAGATCCCCTATACTTGTGAGTCATCACTGCCGTCGCTGGTGCTCTTACCGAAGGAGGAGCCACCACTGCTGGAGGTGGCGCAACCGTCGCCAAGGGCAAGCTCACCCTCCTCCTCGTCGCGACCGTCGCGAGGGGCAAGCTCGTCATCCCCGCCACCATCCTCCGGGCAGCACCCCGCACGACGGCCGTCTTCCCCAAACACCCTCACGTAGAGGGTCGCAAGGCCGTCGTACTTGAAGTGGAGGGTGCGCCTCCCACTTAGACCCCGCGCTGGGGCAAACGGCTGCCAACCGCGGGTCAAGGACATGTCGCCCGCGGCGGTGACTTCGACCCCCACCCATGAGTCCTTGTTGCAGCAGCCGTTAGCCTGCAGCTAGAGGCCATCAAGCCCCGCGGTCGGCAGCGCACCCGCGAAGAAGTGCGGGAGCGGGAGCCAGATGCCAGCTGGTCTTTCTGACCACACGACGAACACCGGGAACGCATCCGCCGAGTGAGAGTGCGGTCGAGGAGGCCGGGCGACCACAGCACGCATCCCCTCGTCGCAGGAGCTGCCCCGTCCTCGGTGGCTCCCACCGCAAGAGGAAGCGCCGCCGTGACTGCTTGAGGAGGCGCCTGCTCTCAAAGAGGTGTGCCCGCGCCCCCGAGGGGCCACCACCGGGGTCACGTTGTACTTGCGGGGGCGTCTACGGCCTCTCTTGGGAGGTGGCGAACCCGACCCCTCCTTGGGGGCCTTCCCCTTCTCCGCGGCGGAGAACCTCCTCGTTGGCGCCATGGACACTTTGGCAAGATGGCAAGACTAGGAAGAAGAAGGAAGAGCGAGCGGCGAGAAGAAGGAGATGAGCAAGGGGCTCTGCCCCTTCCCCCATTTATAGCCAAAGGGAGGCCAACCGCCGGCCTCCATGATCCCCAGTTGTCGGTGTCAAAACCGGCGGATCTCGGGTAGGGGGTCCCAAACTGTGCGTCTGAAAGATCGTGGATGTCGCCTAGAGGGGGGGTGAATAGGCGTTTTAAAATAATTATGATTTAGGCTTGAACAAATGCGGAATAAACCTAGCGGTTAATTTGTCAAGCACAAAACCTAAAACAACTAGGCTCACCTATGTGCACCAACAACTTGTGCTAAGCAAGATAAGCAACTATGCGATAGCAAGATATATGACAAGAAACAATACGGCTATCACAAAGTAAAGTGCATAAGTAAAGAGCTCGGGTAAGAGATAACTGAGGCATACGGAGACGACAATGTATCCCGAAGTTCACACCCTTGCGGATGCTAATCTCCGTTTGGAGCGGTGTGGAGGCACAATATCCCTAAGAAGCCACTAGGGCCACCGTAATCTCCTCACGCCCTCGCACAATGCAAGATGCCGTGATTCCACTAAGGGACCCTTGAGGGCGGTCACTGAACTCATACAAATGGCAACCCTTGGGGGCGGTCACCGAACCCGTACACTTTGGCAACCCTTGGGGGCGGTCATCGGTACCCGTCAAATTGCTCGGGGCGATCTCCACAACCTAATTGGAGACCCCGACGCTTGCCCGGAGCTTTACACCACAATGATTGAGCTCCGAACAACACCAACCGTCTAGGGCGCCAAGGCACCCAAGAGGAACAAGCTCTAGGGTGCCCAAACACCCAAGAGTAATAAGCTTCTCAAACTTCACTTCCACGTATCACCATGGAGAACTCAAACCGATGCACCAAATGCAATGGCAAGGGCACACGGAGTGCCCAAGTCCTTCTCTCTCAAATCCCACCGGAGCAACTAATGCTAGGGAGGAAAATGAGAGGAAGAACAAGAAGGAGAACACCAAGAACTCCAAGATCTAGATCCAAGGGATTCCCCTCACATAGAGGAGAAAGTGATTGGTGGAAATGTGGATCTAGATCTCCTCTCTCTTTTCCCTCAAAAACTAGCAAGAATTCATGGAGGGATTGAGAGTTAGCAAGCTCAAAGAAGGTCAACAATGGGGGAAGAACACGAGCTCAAAAGGTTAGGTTCAATGGGGAAGAAGACCCCCTTTTATAGGAGGGGGAAAATCCAACCGTTATGTGCTCAGCCCGCACACGAGCGGTACTACCGCTCCTGGTCCCGGTACAACCGGGACTCACAGTATACGTGCAGAACCCTACCAGGCGGTACAACCGGGCGATCAGTCGGTAGCACCGGTTGAGAAGAACAACCGGACCAACCGCCCAGCCACCGCTCAACCACCGCATAGGAACAGAAGGGAGTCACCCCTGAGTGCAGTAGTCGAGCGGTACCGGGCCGGTGCAACCGCATGGCCTTGAGCGCTCGGGCGGCTAAGTCCTGAGCGGTTGAACCGGGCCACCACCGCCCGAGTACCGCATCAAAACAGAGGCCTGACCGGTACTTGGGCGGTGCCTGGCCGGAACAACCGCCCAAGTCTTTGCTGAGCAAGTTGGCGGTACCACCGCCCGGAAGCAGCGGTACAACAGCTAAGAGCTCCAAGCGGTACTACCGCTGGGCATGCGGTACTACCGCTGGGACCAGACAAAAACCACTCTCAAGAAAACCAGAACTGCCATAACTTCTGCATATGAGCTCTGAATTGAGCAAACTCAAGCTTGTTGGAAACAAGACGACGAGTAGCATCAAAACAGCGACTAGATATAGTAAGAAGAGGCAGGGGAGGTATGCCAACAAATAGAGGAGTGAAACCTCCAACCGAGAAGAACCGGCAAAACCTCCAACATCGAAAACATCATAGAAAATGCATGTGAACTCCGTTTTCAATGAACTCGAGCTTGTCATCAAGATGACCATAAGCTCTAAGACTCACAAAGAGAACCAAACAAGAACCAAGAAAGATGATGCAAGGATGCAATGGTTTGAGCTCTCTACGAACGATACGATCAAGCGACTCATCAAGAGCCCCCCTTGATAGTACGGCAATCGATCCTATAACCCGGTCTCCCAACTACCATCATGAGACCGGTAAAATATAAAAACTATCAAGGGCAAACCTTTGCCTTGCAAATGGTCCACTTGAGCTAGATGATGACAATCTTGACTCCCTCAAGTTGGACCACCTTTCTTGATTGTGTTGACTCGATGAAGACTAGTTGATTGCTCCCCCATACTCCACTATGGGTGAGCCACTCTTCCGCACATCTTCACAAGTCCATTATCACCACAAAGGACGGCAAGCTTCAAGCATTTGATCTCTTCGTGATGCTCCACTTGAACTTGCACACCGCAACCTAACCCCACAAAGAACTCTCACGAAGACCATGGGTTAGTACACAAAGCGTAATTGACAATTCTTACCATACCATGGGATCACTTGATCCCTCTCGGTACATCTTCTGCGCTTTGTGAGTTGATCAACTTGATTCACTCTTGACTTAGTCTTGATCATCCTTGAACCTTTCCAATTCTCTTCATTTGAATGATGTCTTGAAGGTAGACATGAATGATCACACAATCTTCTTCTTCAAGACATGCT